>NC_091796.1:63936666-64239696 GCF_041296235.1 Equus asinus | reverse complement strand
ATATTAGTAAACTTTCAAAGTCTGACAATACCAAGTATTGAGCAGGGCGTGGAATCGTTGGAGTACTTATTACGGGTGGGGCTATAAATCAGAACAGAGCACTTTGACGTCATCTGGTAAAATTAAAGATATATCCTGTGACGCAGCCATGTCTTCCTAGGCATGGGTACACCCTGGAGAAACCTGCACGTGCATTCCAGGAGACGTGCACAGGAAGATGCAGAGCAGAACTACTCATAACGCAAAACACTGGATACAAATTTCCATCCCAGTAGAACGCAGACATTATAACACAGCTGTGAAATGGAGTCAAGTAGCAGTGAATAAACGCCAGCAACAAACAACATGGGCGAGTCTCACCCTAACACGAGCCGAAAATAGAGCTGCAGAACACAGAGCATGAGTCAAGTTTAAAAATGTGCAAGATTTTTAAACACTAAAAAAAATAGAAGCGGCAAATATTTTTCTCTTCTGTTTGTAGAGTAAAAGCTGCATTTTTCAAAAGCACATTGTTGGTGATTCTAAAGTCCAGTGTGAAACCATTTGACACTAAAAGTCGCTGCGGCCTAATAGAAGCAAGTGAGTCTTGCTCTTGACAGCTGCCACTCTGCTCTTCGATAGACCTTCCTGGGTCTGGACTAGCTCAGCACGTGAGTGTGGCCCCTGCTGCCAAGTGAATCACTAATTGGCTGACCGGCTGCCCTGGTTTGAGAATGGAGCTAATGAGGGTCAGGGGTTCAGTCCCCTTGTGGTCCGGTTGGCTCTGCTCTATTTCATGCTCACAGGCTGCACTGTTATTCTGTAAACGTGCGGAGTTAATCACAAGAGGGACTGGACAAGAGACGGACAGATCCAGCAGCTCAATTAGAAAATCAACTTTAAGCTCAATGCTCTGGTCAGTATACAAATAACAGCATTGTTACTCATAAGCAATTGTGAAGATGTCAACCCAAATCTTATTAAACCATCCGAGTCAAAGCAGAGGAGTGAGGGACTTACCGACCGACACCTTCTCTTGCTGCCTGGATTAGTGTCAAAGGTGTTCCTATACTTTGGATTCAGCCTTCTGTAGATGTTGACTTTATGAGACAGGAATTCTGAACGAGATGTTGATTCTTAAGAAATTAGGCTTTTGTGATTTGAAAGTGCTTTATAAATGTACGAACATGAAGTCAACAGGACAGGCAAGGTAGGCAGATTTAAAAAACCCACTGTATATAGCAGGACAATCTTGAAAATGGCTAGAATCTATTTTTATTTGTTTGCTTTAAAAATGTCCCTGGTTCATAGAGAAAGTACTAGAGTAAGGAGTGATTACAGGTAAGTAAAACCATCAGGTGGCTTTTTAAAAAAAATTGATCAGTAAAACTAGTTCAGCACGGCTTCAGTGAGAACGGAAACGACCCAGCGAGATAAGTGTAAAGGTTTCTGACACGGATTCATTTTGAAAAGCCATCATTTGTACCAGGGTGTGACAATACCAGTTGATCTGTACCAGAGATGGGGAAAAGGAAGCTGGCTCTCCGAAAACAGCCTCAACAGGGAAGAAACTTACTAACAAGAGCAGAGACTAGGCAGCAAAAGGGAGACTGTTTTGAGGTCATCTTTGTCACTCAGGTTAGACTTTTATTTCTAAACCTCATACTCAAGAAATAACTTTGTGTAATCAGCCTATACATATATGCCTGACCGTCTTGTCCTAAATATGTTATGTTTCTTTTTTGATTGAGTTTTAGTCTTGTTTCAGCGCTCCAAGTACTTGCCCTCTGGCAATTGTTTAGAAACTTCCTTTTGCTTTCTCATAAATTTTGTTGAAAGCAACCACATAATGAAGAATAAATGCCTTCTACTTATGCTTAGCAGGAAGCCAGGGCTCAGTTCCGTGCCCTGCCCTGCCCAGGCCCTGCTGCCTGTAGACAGAGGCCCACACTGTGAACTTGACTCCTTTCACATGCCCGGAACTCCTCCTATTAAGATCTTTAAAGAGGGAACGGGACAGATGTTTTCTTTAATCTTCACTGGTTAAGACAAATCTATGGAATGTAGAACTTCCAGAGGGTTGTTTTCAGGCAAACAACATGAGTTAACAACGTTTGCTGTAGTCCCAAGAACTGCTTGAGATCAAATTGTGTTGACTTCTAAATAAAAAGGATTCTCAACCCATGAGATGAATTGTAAACCTCGCCCTTGGGTGATGGTGTGAGAGGCTGAAGAAGATGTGTTCCGCAGGAGGCTGGGGCATACATAGTCTTTTGCAATCTGTTAGGCAACTGTTTAAAAGGGGGGGAAATGTATAATAACGAATTGTTTGGTTCATAATTAATTGAGTTCTGTCTCTAAGTAAGAGGTCACAAGTCGCTGGAGGCAGTCAGCTCACCTTGTTCCAAGAGATCTACAGATTCAGACGTGTTCCTCAGCGGGGCAAGGAAAGCCACAGGACTGCCTCCTCTTTTGAGAAAGGGAAGAATGTCTTCTTGGAGAGCTGAAAACCAGAGGAGGTTACTGGAGATGAAGATGGAGAAGGAGAAAGCAAGGAGCTATCTCTTTTTAATAAACCTAGTATTTTGAGTGCTCAGAAGTAAGAGAACACTACAGTAAGTGATGTAGGGCCCAGAGATGGACAGACTCATAATCGTGTGGAAGACAGTGTGTGACGAGTTGGATACGTGTCACATGGCTGTTCATGACTAACTGCCAAGTGAGTGATGGAGGTGATAAGTGCTCCTGAGTCAGAGAACGCTGGCCCCGAGGACACACCAGCGGGGCCTTAAAGGATGTGGAAAGAAGCCAGGCAGGGATGAAGGCAGGAGGGTTAGAAGCAAGGCTCCAGATCCACGAGAAAACCCCAGTCCTGACACCAGGAAATGGTAGGTACTCCGTAAATATTTCTGAAAACCTAAAAGACGGATTTTTTGTTTAAAGAAACTGATTAAAATATTCAAACAGAGAAATCATGTGGAGTACTGTGGTATGTGTTTGAGTTGTTCAAATGAAGCTAAATTTTGCCAACTATTTCAGAAGTACAGACAGGGAAACCAGAATGTGATGGAGATAAGCCATGAAAAATCATCCTGAAGGAACACAGAAAATAATATGCACATGTGAAGCATCAGCTGTGACCTTAATTAGTTTAAATGCTTATATTTTTCAAAAGCAGTGGAGGAACAAAGATGAGAAAGCAACAAGAAGGTTTTACAAAAGCACAAGATAAAGGAGTATAACACATTGAAGCTTCCAGAAACAGGACGTCATGGAGAAGACCCGTGGAAAGGCCAGCTTCCGTTTTCAAAGATGCTCCTGACATTTCAGGATTCAGAGGGAGACAGGCATGTGAGCACGTCCTCAGGGGAGGATGGAAGGGAAGGAGAGCAAGCACAGCCCCCAGCAAGAGAGCTGAAGCGTGGGAATCTCTACCGCAACGCTGTAAGGGCTGTGCGGAGAAGTTCAACCCCCAGCAGATGTCCCAAAACCTGATTTTCTAAAACAAAAATATGCTGTGGTGCTCAGAAAAACTTCTGTGGAGGGATGGGGAAAGACTGTCACCACAATGTTTTCAAAGACAGCTCTTTCTGGAAAATTCCATTTAGGCCCTCTAAGGAAAAATGACACCAAAAGCCAAGAGTATGTAAAGCAAGAAAAAGAGACCAAGGAAGCCCTTCTCACCCAACAGGGTCCGAGCTCATGACACCTTGGAGGGGCCTTGCCCGACAGCCCCTGCGCCCCCACAAGTTTCCCTTGGTTTCCTAAATGTCTCCCAGCCCAGGAACTAGGAGAGCAGCGCTCATCTCCCCAGGCCTCCTCAGGGCCTAGCCAGGTGCGGCAGAGAAGGGGCTCGGACGCATTCCTTGAATGAAGAGGGCGAGAATCTCCGCGCCGAAGGGAAGAGCTAGCCTTTAACAAGGCGAAAGACTGGAGGGGAAAGTTGCTCACAAAAGAGACTCAGAGGGAGCTGTCCCCCAGGCCTGAGATTGAACACGGGCATATGCTTGGTTTTTTATTAACCAGCTGGGGATTATTTATTTTGCTATTTTTAGGTCCAAAAAGCATAGCCTTCTCTCCCTACCACGAGCTGTTTTGAAGTTAGAAAACAGAGCCAATTCAAACATTGGTCCAAGCAAAACATCCCAGAGACAGGTGATCTCAAAAAAACAAAAAAAGCTCAAATTTAAAAAGCGAGCAAACAAGAAAAGAGATTTCGAGATTGTCTGCGTTATCATTTCGTGTGTTTTACGTTAGGAATACGAAGACAGTCTCGTGGAGATAGAGTTGTAGGTGTTAATTCTCACATTAAACATGACGTGGAGAGTTCACCGCAGGCAGGAGCCTCGTTTCTTCTCAGCCAGACCTTCCCCAGTGTGACCCATTGTGTCGATTCCCAGATATCAGACAGTCACAGTCAAATGAAACAAAAAAGGATTTTTTCAAAGTCAAATGAAAATAAAATTTTTAAAGTGATCTCTGCCACATTTTCCCTCCACTAATAATAATAACTAACATTTATTGAGCAAGAACTTGGCAAAGCACTTGACATGTATTTCACCTCATTTAAACCACACAAAGCCCTTTGAGGTATCTGAACTATGGAGAAATCAAGGAATTTTCTCAGAGCTGCATAGCTATTAAACGTTTCCAAAGCTTGTAATCTTAAACCACTGTGTTCTGCCCCATTAATATGGATAACAGAACATTGCCCAGGAAAAGTACAGCAACGAGAGCAATCCATGATCCATCTGGTCAATTCACTTTTTATATTTTGTAAATACTTTTTAGAAATGTTTTATTATGGAAAAATTCAAACAGATGTAAAGAAAATAGGACAGAATCCCCACGTACCCATCACACTATTTTAACAATTACCAATATCTTGCCATTCTTGCCTCATCTTTACCTCTACCTACTCCTCCTTCAGTTATTTTTTTGCTGAGTTTTTTTGATATAAAATGCACGTACACTGAAATGTACCAATCTTCGCTGCGCAATTTGACAAATGAACACATGCATGTAATCCACACTCCTCTGATGATTCAGAGCAGGGCTGTCTCCCCAGAAAGTGCCTCCATGTCCCTTCCCAGTCATTCCTCCCCACCCCCAGAAGCAACCACTCTTACTGTTTTTTGTTTTTCCACCTTAGATTACTTTTGCCCCTTCTAGAATTTCTATAAATGGAATCACACAGTTTGTCCTCTTGTCTGGCTTCTGCTCAGCATGTTTTTGAGATTTATCCAATGTTGTGGAATGTATCCATTCTTCTGTTCATGCACATATGGGATGCTTTCATTCCGGAGCTATTATGAATACAGCTACTATGAACACTTCTGGATAAGCCTTTTTGTGAATGTGCGGTTCATTTCTCTTAGCAGTGGAATTTCTAAGTCAAAGGGTAGGTATATGTTTGATTTTTATGTGAAACTGTTGAACCTTTTTCCAAAGTGGATATACTATTTTATATTTCCACTAGCAATGTGTAAAAGCTGACTACAGCCTCACCAACATTTGATGTTATCAGTCTTTTTATTTTCATTTTTTTACTGAGATTCATAACAGTTTACATCGCTGTGAAGTTTCAGTTGTGCATTATTTCTTGCCCCTTACCATTTAAGTGCTCTACTCACTCCCTGTGCCCTCCTCTTCCCTTAGTAACCACTAAACTGTTTTCTTTGTCCATGTGTTTGTTTATGTTCCACATATGAGTGAAATCATCTGGTGTTTGTCTTTCGCAGTCTGGTGTATTTCGCTTAGCATAATTCCCTCCAGGTCCATCCATGTTGTTGCAAATGGGATGATTTTGTCCTTTTTTATGGCTGAGTAGTATTCCATTGTATTTATATACCACATCTTCTTTATCCAATCGTCAGTCGATGGGCACTTGGATAGTTTCTATGTCTTGGCTCTTGTGAATAACGCTGCGATGAACATAGGGGTACATACGTTACTTTAGATTGTTGATTTCAAGTTGTTTGGGTAGATACCCAGTAGTGGGATACCTAGGTCATATTGATGAGGATCAAGGCGGACCCAGGAAGAGAAGCCCAAGGCGTCCTGCCCTACATACCGATCTATCCTCCGGGAAGCATAGAACGTCCTGACCTGATCCGACCCGATTCCTAGCCAAAGTTATAGGACCACCCAATAACCAGACCTCACCTGCACTGATACCATTTTAATGATTTTTTTTCCCATGATCTTTCCATTGTCTTGGAAAGAGATAACTCACATACCTATGCCTTATAAATTTAGCCCTACCCTCAACACACTGCAGCTCTTCACTGCCCATGGGTCCTGTCCCCATGGTATTCTCTGAATAAAAGAACACTACTACCAGACCTTGAGAGTCCAAGGAATCTTTCTTTTGACTCCTCAGCTTGCTGAGCCCACATCAGTATGATAGTTCTATTTTTTCATTTTTTTTTTTTTTGAGGAATCTCCTTACTATTTTCCACAGTGGCTACCCCAGTGTGCATTGCCACCAGCAGTGTATGAGGGTTCCCTTTTCTCCACATCCTCTCCAACATTTATTGTTTTTTGTCTTGGTGATTATAGCCATTCTGACTAGTGTAAGGTGATATCTCATTGTAGTTTTGATTTGCATTTCCCTGATGATTAGTGATGTTGAACATCTTTTCATGTGTCTGTTGGCTATCTGGGAAAACGTCTGTTCATATCCTCTGCCCATTTTTTGTTTGGGTTGTTTGGGTTTTTTGGTTGTTGTTGAGTTGTGTGAGTTCTTTATATACTTTGGAGATCAACCTCTTGTCTGATAAATGATTTGCAAATATTTTCTCTCACTTGGTGGGTTGTCTTTCCATTTTGTTGTTCCTTTGCTTTGCAGAAGCTTTTTAGTCTGATGTAGTCCCATTTGTTAACTTTTTCTCTTGTTTCCCTTACCCGAGTAGACATACTATTCGAAAAGATGTGGCTAAGACCAATGTCAAAGAGTGTACCGCGTATATTTTCTTCTGAGGATTTTTATGGTTTCAGGTCTTACATTCAAATCTTTAATCCATTTAGAGCTAATTTTTGTGTATGGTGCAAGATAATGGTCTACTTTCATTCTTTTGCATGTAGCTGTCCAGTTTTCCCAACACCAGTGATTGAAGATACATTCCTTTCTCCATTGTGTATGTTCTTGGCTCCTATCAGTCTTTTTAAATTTTAGCCATTCTAATGGGTGCGTAGTACTAGTTCATTGTAGTTTTAATTTGCATTTCTCTGATGGTTAATGATGTTGAGCATCTTTTAATGTACTTGCTGACCATTCACATATCTTCCTTTGTGAAGTGTTGGTTTAAGATTTTTGTCCATCTTTTAAGAAGTGGGGGGCTGGCCCAGTGGTGCAGCAGTTAAGTGCACCCGTTTTGCATCTCGGCGGCCCAGGGTTTGCCAGTTCAGATCCCGGGCAAGGACATGGCACTGCTTGGTAAGCCATGCTGTGGTAGGTGTCCCACATACAAAGTAGAGGAAGATGGGCATGGATGTTAGCTCAGGGCCACTCTTCCTCAGCAAAAAGAGGAGGACTGGCAGCAGATGTTAGCTCAGGGCTGATCTTCTTCTTCAAAAGAAAAAGTGAGTTGTCTTTGTTATTGAATTGTAGAGTTCTTTATATTTTCTAGTTACAAGTCCTTTATTAGATATACATTTTGCCACTGTCTTCTTCCAGTCTGTGGATTACTTATTTATTTTCTTTATAGTGTTTCTGATAAACAGAAATATTTAATTTTGAAGAAATCTAATTTATAAGTTTTTTCTTTTATGGTTATTGCTTTCTAAGTCCTATCTAAAAAATAGTTGCCTAACCCCAGTTCATGAAGGTATTCTATTATTTCTTTTCCTAAGACTTTGTAGTTTTAGGCTTTACGTTTCGGTCTAGGATCCATCTTGAGTTAAGTTTGTATGTGATGTGAGGTATTGGTCGAGGTTCACTTTTTTGCAAGTGGTTATCCAGTTAGTCCTGCGCCATTTGTTGACAACACTGTTGTTCCCCCATTGACTTCCTTGCCCCTTTGACAAAAATCAATTGACTGTATAAGCGAGGCTCTATTTCTGGACTCTCTGTTCTGTCCTTGCGCCGCACCTTTCTCCCTTCTGCCAGGGCCACAGTATTTGATCATTGTAGCTTTATATTGTAAACCCTGAGTCAGAAAACACAAGTCTTCTCGCTTTATTCTTCTTCTTAAAGATTGTTTTGACAAGTCTAGGTCCTTTGCATTTTCGTATAGATTTTAGAATCATCTTTCGTGTCAATTTCTACATTAAAAACCCTGCTGGGATTCTGATTGGGAGTGTACTGAATCTCTACATTACTTTGGGGAGAACTGACATTTTCACACTATTGAGTCTTACAACCCAGGAGTATAGTATCTCTTTCCGTTTATTGGAGTCTTTATTTTTGACAAGACTGAGCCTCTACTTACCCAACAGAAACAAAGTTATTCTCTTTTTAAAAAAACAGCTTGATGGACACATAATTGATATACCAAAAGACCTGCACATATTTAATGTATGCAGTCTGATGGGTTTGGACATATGCATACACCCATGATGCCACACTGGAATCTTTAAAAGAAAAAATGTTAGGCTGGCCCAGTGGCATAGTGGTTAAGTTTGCACTCTCCGCTTCAGCAGCCCAGGGTTTGTGGGCCTGGATCCCGAGTGTGGACCTACACACCCTTTATCAAGCCAGGCTGTGGTGGCGTCCCACATACAAAATATAGAGGAAGATTGGCACAGATGTTAGCTCAGTGATAATCTTCTTCAAGCAAAAAAAAGAGGAAGATAGGCATGGAGGTTACCTCAGGGCCAATCTTCCTCACCAAAAACAAAACAAAAGAAAAAAGTTATCAGAAATATCTTATTCCAAGGTTTTAAGGGAAAAATTTATTAGCTATTGCATTATTTTAGTCAGAGATTACCTCAAATAATAATAATAATTCCAAACAGGGAAAAACGCATTCCCAAAATGCAAATTAAAAATATATATGAGCTAATCAAGCAAGATGTCCACTACTGTGTTAAAATACATTTTTGTTTGTTTGGTGTATAACGTTTTTTTTAGCAGCACGTTTAAGGGGTGGTCACAGAGTCTGCCTGAGAGAAGGGGAAATTAGTCAGAAGATTTGAGGGCCTGAAGTGTCAGACAACATAAGTTTAAAAAAAAAGAAAGTAGATGCTGGCTGAAAGGTAATGGAAAGTGGAAGTCCCAGCTTCCTCATGAGAGCACAAGATACCTTCTCTCGTTAACTTCTCAGAAACAGTCAAGTGTGATTTGTTAAAGAGAAAAAGCATTGACCAGAGTGATTGGTGATGTCGTGCACTCTAGTGTCACAAGTCATCTCTCCTGTGACAACGACCAGGAAGTGAGAGACAAATAACAGACCAGGGAAAGCCCTCGGCAGGGAGCTAAGGGAGGAAGGGTCCAGCCTCGGTGGGACTCTGTGGTACTAACATCCAGTAATGCTCAAGTCCTATGTTGCCAACTCAATGAAATTAATGAGGCACTAATGAGATACAGATTTTGAATGTGATTTAGTGCATCTTTCCCTTCGTGAATCAAGGTGCTTTACGGACAACCGAACCAAATTTTAAAACTATTCTTCTCTACTGTGTAGTGGAGATGATTTTGGCTAGAAAAAAGAGCTTACTGGACAAAATGTCAATCTTTAATAACTTAAAAAACATCCTAATTCTTGCAATGTATAAATGGAACTGTTAAAATATCCAGTACTCACCAGAGGTGTCCCAGTTTCAACAATATCGTCTACATTTTAAATATCTGCTATTTAAATATGTGCAATCAACTCAAATTGGAATCATTACAAATCACGACAAATCTCAAAAAGAGATAATTGTGTATGTGAGTGTGTGTGTGTGTATCTGTGTGTGTTGGAGGTGAAGTGCGGTCACAGAAAGGAAACTGTCCAGTTAGGTGTTGTTCAGCACTGAAGTCTTTTCATTTTTCCCTTAAAAGAAGGACTGGACAGACAATATCTATAAGAAATCTTGCCAGGCCTGGAGAAATATGTGCTACTGCATGAAAAAAAAATGCTAACGGGCCGGGTCCTGGGCACGGACATCTGTGGATTACTCATGCGCACACCCAAGGCCTCTCCCTTGCACAGCTGTGGAGTTGGCAGAATTTGTCTTTAGACCCTCCTACTCTCCCTTCTGGGCCATGGGCCTCTCTCCTGGGTGCATCCACGGTGCTCAGTGCCTCAGGCTGTCCAGGCAGCACCACACTCACGCCTGCCCTTCTTAGAACGTGGCCTTGTCCCTTTTCTTCTACTTCTCCCCAAACCTCCAATAAAGTGGAAGTTAAAATTCCCTTCTTCTCAGCTAATCAACTGGGAGGAGAGTAATGTTGTAAATGAATTCACACTGGCATGTAATACTTTTTAGCTTAATATTTTTTATTCCTCCCATGTCTACTGGCATTCTAAAAGTTTGCTAAGCTAAAGGAATATGTTCCTTAGGAGGAAAGTTCAGTCTGTAGGATCCGCAACAAAGAAAACGTGGGGAGGTCTGGATTTCCTCAAACCAGCCAAGTACCATCAGACTGGCAGAATCCATCATGGAACCAGGCCTCATCACCCCTAATAGAGATTAAAGTCACTATCCCCATTGACTCTTGAGCAAAGGGCTGGTGAAAAACTGGCAGATGCATAGATTTTCAAAACTTGTTGAAAAGTGAAATGTAAATATGAAAGATGAGATATAATTCTAACAGTTTCCTCTCCTCAATGTAAAATAAAACTGAATGATCAACATGATACCAAGACCATTCAGTGGGGAAAGGACAGTCTTTTCAATAAATGGTGCCAGGAAAACTGGACAGCCGCATGTAAAAGAATGAAATTGGACCCATACCTTACTATATACAAAATTAAATCAAAATGGATCAGAGACCCATGAGAATAAAACTCTAAAACTCTTAGAAGGAAACAGGGGGAAAGCTTCATGACATTGCATTTGGCAATGAAGTCTTGGATATGACACCAAAACACAGACAACAAAAGGAAAAAAAAGATAAATTGGACTTTATCAAAATTCACATCTTTTGTGCATCAAAGGATACTATCAACAAAGTGAAAAGGCAACCTAAAGAAAGAGAGAAAATATTTGCAAATCATATATCTGATAAGGGATTAATATCCAGAATATATAAAGAACTCCTATAACTTGAGAACAACAACAACAAAAACAACCCAATTTAAAAATGGGCAAAGGATTTAAACAGACATTTCTCCAAAGAAGATATACAAACGGCCAATAATCACATGAAAAGATGCTCAACCCCATCAATCATTAGGTAAATGCAAATCGAAACCACAATGAGATGCCACTACACACACATCAGGATGGCTACTATAAAAAAAAAAAAACACAAAATAAGTGTTGGTAAGGATATGGAAAAATTGGAACTCTTGTGCATGGTGGGAATGTAAAATGGCGTAGCCATTGTGGAAAACAGTACAATACTTCCTCAAAAAGTTAAAAATAGAATTACCAAATGATCCAGCAATTCCACTTCTAATATAAACCCAAAAGAATTGAAGGCAGGGGCTCAAACAGATATTTGTACATCCATGTTCATAGCAGCATTACTCACAACAGCCAAAAGGTAGAAGAAACCCAAGTGTCCTTCAGACGAATGAATAGACAAAATGTGGTAGATCCATACAATGGAATATTATTCATCCTTTTAATGTAAGGAAATTCTGACACATCTGCAACATGGATGAAACTCGAAGACATTATGCGGAGTGAAATAAGCCAGTCAGAAAAAGACAAACATTGTATGATCCAGTACCACATAGAGCACAGAAATTCATAGAGACCGGAAGTAGAACAGTGGGTGCCAGGGACTAAGGGAGGGGAACGGGGAGTGTGATGGGTATGGAGTTTCAGTTTGAAATGATGGAAAAGTTCTGGAAGTGGATAGTGGTGAATGAATATACTTTAATGCCACTGAACTGTATACTCAAAAAGGGTTAAAATGATAAATTTTATGCTTTGTATATTTTACCACAATAGAAAAAAGCTGAATAAGCTTTTGAGGTGATTGTCTTACCACACAAGGTCAAGTTTATAATCTAAAAATGTACTTTCAATTTTTTTTAATTCATAAAACTAACCAAAGGTGATCTGATTCTTCCATTTGGATTCTGGGACATGAAAGAGTAACGACTTCCAAGTCTCGGTGGATCCAGTTTAACAGCGCATGGTGTAGCTGGCCTGGCTGGGGCGGGGGCACAGTGGGCAGAGGCCTGGATGCTCTGGCGGGCTCCACGGCTGACCCTGCAGGACTCGGGCCCCTTCAGAAGAGGGGTCATGGGCCCTTGCAGAGCAACACTGTGAGCCTTGCCTCCCAAACGCAGGTCTGAGAGGGGCTTCCCCTCTCTCAGATCAACTGTACCCAGGCTCCCAGCCCCTCTCTGCAGCGGACAACCAGCTTTAGCACAGAGGACGAAGACTCTCTCCTTGACCAAACTTGAGTCTGGTTCTTCTCAGCCAGGCCTAGACCTCGGCCCTCGTCCTTGCTGAGACCCAGTTCCTCATCTTGTCGCAGGTGTGTGCCCTAAGGAGCTCAAAGGAAGTTTAAAAGTGCTTCACACTCCCTCAGGGTTCTTTTTCAGAGCTCTGTTGGGAAGAGATACCAGCCTCAACCAGCCTGAACCAGATCCAGCCCCACTGCAAGGGCAGTGCCTGAGCAGACGGCACAGGGACGACCCAAAGAGCCTTTTACTTCATCTTACTACTGAAATCTCCACCCTGGGAGGAGCCTAGGCCTTATCAGCATAACACGCGATGTACAGGTGAGCATGTCTTCAGACTGCGCCTGCACCAGCTAATGCCCACCTCTACATGTGATGACAAAACTTCCCTTTTAAATATTCATTCCCCACCCGAAATAAAAGGACCTGTTTCCCTCTGTTTGGGGAGCCACAAATTTGGAAGTGATTCCACATGGTCTCCTATTTGCCACAAATAAACTCTACTTTGTGTGACAACTACTTCTGGTGGAGACTGTAATTTTAACTAGCCAGGAAGCGAACCCACTTTGGTTTGGTAATAGTCCCCCACATTTCTGTATATGTCCTTGACCTGCTTTACACAAGAATCCTGTTAAGTGGATTTAGCAAGTCCCCATACCCTTGATGTCTCCTCTTAGTAATTTCCTTTTTTGTTTTTTCTGAGGGAGATTGGCCCTAAGTTAACATCTGTTGCCAATATTCCTCCTTTCTTCTTTTTTTTCTCCCCAAAGCCCCAGTACGTAGTTGTATATCCCAGTTGCAAGTCCTTCTAGTTCTTCTATGTGGGATGCTGCCAAAGCATGGCTTGATGAGCAGCGTGTAGGTCCATGCCCAGGATCCTAACCGGTAAACCCAGGGCCACCGAAGCAGAACACGCAAACCCAACCACTCGGCCACAGGGCCAGCCCCTCCTCTCAGTAATTTTCCATCCACTGACCCCCTCACTCTGCTCTTTGGCTATTAATCCCCAGCTGTCTTAACTGTATTTGGAGTTGAGGCCCATCTCTCTCCTCTACTGCAATGCTCTTACTACCATAGTCCTGAATGAAGCCTTCCTTACTGTTTCAACAAGTGTCAGAATAGCGTTTTCTTTAACACACATCAGCAGGAAACTTGGAAGTCTGAAAACTTTCAGCATTTCAAAAGCAATAATCCCTTGGGGGTCATGGTTACTGGCAAAGTAACCAATAATTTATCCAATCATCTAATTGCATTCTGGTAAATAAAATTCAACAGTGGTTGAGCCCATAGGGTTCATAACCTTCTAAAAACTAGAGGATTTATTGATCACATCTGAGCTCTCTTAGGAGAATGGAAGAGAAATTATTCATGGTGATTTAAAAAGCGATGCCTAATGCTTAAAATACTGTTGCAGGCAATCCAAACCCTACATACTATCTCCACCAGTCTACCCCACCCCAGACCCAGCCCGCTGCTACCTACACCCCCCGCCACACACACCTGCTGCTCTTGTTGTGAAATGGGCATCAATTATTCGCTTTTCCCTCCCCCTCAGTAGGGATCCTTAGACACATGCCTTGGTTCCTCAGGGCCGTGGCACTAGGCAGAATCGGAAGACTTCTCTGAGAAACTGGAGCAGGCTGCTGGTGCTGCAGGCAACACGGGATGCTGGGGCCACGCAACACCATCTGTGCTCAGAAGGAAACGCTCTGGAGGGTGGAGTGTATCTGTCCACGTGACTCATCGGAGGAGCTGTCTCTTTGGGAGGAGGTGGAATTCCATTTAGGTACATTAAGGGGTGGAAAACCACGTGAAGAAGCAGGAAGGCAGAGGCCAGAACTTATCCCCAGGCCCATAACTGCTTTCTGCATTCACGGGGTACAGACTCATTCAGAAGGAAGCAATTTATTACCCTTACCCAAGGAGGAAGAAGTGTGTCTGTGTCCTTTGCCAAGGTGTCCCAGAGAAGCATGGGTGGCTCTCACTAACAGAAAGTAACTGCCTTTCATTTGCATCACACCTAACCTCCTGTATGGTAAACAATGAAAAGAGTTTCAGAAGTGTGTCTGGAGCCTTTGTTCCATCAAGGACGCTTTACATTTAGTATTAGCCGATCTTCCCTTGGCCAAGACCATTTGGGTTTCCAGAGCAAGGGGTGTTGACTGAATTGGATACCTGAACCATTTGTCTTAAAAACTTTAGTAGTAACTTCCTGACCTTGGTTACAGGCCCCACAATTAATGCTTTCAAAATGAGAATGGTATTCAGTTTTTTTAAATGGTTATCATTTTATTCATCAAGTTTTCTAAGAAAAACAAAGAAAGCTTTCTTTTTTTAAATTTTTTTAAAGACTTTATTTTTCTTTTTTCTCCCAAAGCCCCCCAGTACATAGTTATATATTTTTAGTTGTGGGTCCTTCTAGTTGTGGCATGTGGGATGCCACCTCAGCATGGCCTGACAAGTGGTGCCATGTCCGCACACAGGATTCAAACCAGCGAAACCCTGGGCTGCCAAAGTGGAGCATGCAAACTTAACCACTCGGCCACCAGGCCAGCCCCCAAAGAAAGCTTTCTTTTTCACAAAAGTAATATCTACTACTTTGGGATTTCTGACTGGTAATCAGCTGTTAATCACCTAAACACGTACAACCCTCCCCACCACCCCATCAAATTCTAATTTAAGGTTTTTCCTGTTTAAAAAAAAAAACTGTTATTTCCATTGCTCACAAGAATATGCCTTTAAATAAATTCTCTATTTTATTTTATTTTATTATTTTTTTACCCTTCCTCTCCCCCAAATTCTCTATTTAAAAAAAAATCCAATAATTCAGAAGTCTCTTTACTTATGTTCCTTCTGCTCTATCATGTGCAGACATTTTTCTAAAGTATGACGTGAACCACCTCTATACTCATCTGCGGCAAAAACCATGCCAAGACAGTGAATCAGCCAAAGGGGAGATGTTACATGATACCCTACATGATTTCCATCTTTGGACCATAAGGTACCATGACAAGTGATTTTAACTAGACTATAAGACATTGCATAAAAATGTATTTCAAAACACAGAACTCTTTTTCTTAGTTATCTGTATTACATCATGGGACCTTTTGTTCTCAATTAACTACTTAATGTTATCTGTCTTTATGTATCTAATGGATTTTTCTCTATCAAATAATATTTTCAGAAGAATAGTAATTTAATAAAATGTTCCCCTCTGTTAAAAAAAAAAAAAAAAGAAAGAAAAGAAAAAGCCAGAGCTTGCTATGGCCTAATTCTAGCTTAATTATATTAGTTTTTATAAAATATATTAAATAAAGCTGAAGGGAACATATTTTTGGAAACCCTGTTCCCAATGACTTCAATGTCTTCACATTAATATTTCTTAAAACTCAAGCTCAGGGCCAGCCTAGTGGCGTAGTGGTTGAGTTTGCATGCCCTGCTTCAGCGGTGACCCAGGGTTCCCAGTTTGTATCCCAGGCACAGACCTGCACGTGGCTCATCAGTCATGCTGTGGTGGCACCCCACATACAAAATAAAGGAAGACTGGCACAGACGTTAACTCAGGGCCAATCTTCCTCACCCAAAAAAAACAAAAAAACTCAAGCTGTCAGTTTTTTCTTATGTTATGAATTAATTAACTGAAAAACAGATCTGGTTCTAATTCCCAAGCCCAGCTCTACTTCAGAATGAGCTGTTAGTCACAGAACTTCAGAAACTGCGTCTGTCTTATCCACTGACATGTCCTGGGTGAAGAGGAGCAGCTAGATTATGGAAGGTGTTAGAGAAGACAGGACCATCAGGCTGACTCAGTCTGGCACTGCTAGGGTGTATGTTTTGTATCCAGAATTCTGTGTGATCCTAATGAAGCCTAGGAGGAAGATGACAGCTTAATGATTTATCTCTGACTCTGAGTTCTGTTAAAAGTAGCATTAGCTGAACAATCAATTTCTCTGGAAATTGTGCATCAAAATTGATGGCACCCATGTTGTACAAGACAGAGAAAGGCTGTGGAAATGTTCTAGATTAGAGAGACATGATAACTTGATCCTATACTCAAGAAAAAATGCTTTAAAGGACAATATTAGACCAATGAACACACTTGGAATACAGATTATGGAATAGAAGTAAATATCATATCAATATTAAATTTAGTTTAGTTGATAACTATACTAGATTAGTAAGAGATTATCCCTATTCTTAGAAAATACACACTGAAGCATTTAGAAGTAAAGAGTTATGATGTACACAACTGACTTCCAAATGGTTCAGAAAAAGAGAGAGAGAGTGTGTGTGTGTGTAGGGAGACAGTGTGTGCACAGGGATAAAGTCAGCAGGTAAACTAGATGGAGCTGGGGAGAGGGTGTATGACTTTTCTTTGCACTATTCTTATTCTTGCAAAATTTCTGTAAGTTTGAAATTATTTCCAAATAAAAAGTTACAAAAACCAATGAGGCATGAGTTTAGTACAGTTTGGAGATAGGGACGACGGTTGGCTAGCTAAGTTCTTCAAGGTTCCTTCAAGATGTATCACTTTGGCAAATTGATAACTAGACAATACTTTCTTCAGGGGAGTGCTATAAGAATAACACAGGGAGTGACGTCAGCAACATGGTGGCATGAGCTCCTGGGACTCTCTCCCCTCCAAATTACAACCAAAAAAGAGCAACTGATTTCCAACCAAGAAGAAAATCCTAATAACAGAAATCATCAGAGACCCACAGCAGCCAAACGATGGAGGGCGGAGAGGCTGGAGCTGCCCTTGGAGGAGCTGGAATGGGATAAGAGAGATCTTTGCTCCCTCCCCTAGAGACTGGGATCACTGCCGCCGGTGAGGGAAGGAGCGGGAGAGGGGCCGCGCGTCCGAGGATTGTCCAGGACTCCCACCACCTGTGCAGTGGAAACCCTCTAATGGGGTAAAGCTTTTGTGTGCAGGGACCCCAGCAAGCCAGGGCCCCGGGAAACCAGAGAGTGAGAGCTGATCAGAATCCAGGTCTGAGTGCGAGAGAAAGTGCCCCTCCTCCCCCAACCTGTACTGCGGGCCACCATTGTGGCTGAAGGCGGAGGGCTCAGAACTCGCTGCTCTCAACCCCCATCTAGTGGCAACAGGCTGTAACTGCAGCCAAATAATAGCATCATGTGCAAAAACCGCTCCTCTTATCATGCAGCAATTTATAAAAGCTCCAGACCAGAAGGAAAACAATAAAAACACAGAATTAAGTCCTGAGGACTTGGAAATAGGTAAACTAAGTGAAAATGAGTTCCAAATAGCTATCATCAAAATACTCAATGAGATAAAGGGAAATATGGAGAAACAAGTCAACAAGTTCTGGAGTTACTTCACAAAAGAGATTGAAACTAAAGAAGAATCAATCAGAAATACTAGAGACGAAAAATACAATGGATCAGGTAAAACAGAATACGGATTCCCTGAATGCCCGTGTAGACACGATAGAGGAGCAAATTAGCATAATCGAAGATAGACAGGCTGAATGGCTCCAGACAGAGGAAGAAAGAGAACTAAGAATTAAAAAACTTGAAGAAAATCTCCGAGAAATAGCTGACTCAATGAGAAAATGCAACTTAAGAATAATCGGAATTCCTGAGGGTACGGAAAAGGAAAATGGAGCAGAAAGTCTGCTCAACGAAGTAATAGAAGAGAACTTCCCAAATCTAGGGATTCAGAGAGAAATGTGTGTGGAGGAAGCTTTCAGATCTCCTAGATTTGTCAATGTAAAAAGACCTACTGCAAGGCATATAGTAGTAATAATGGCAAAATGAAAGACAAAGAAAGAATACTCAGGGCAGCAAGGCAGAAAAAAATAACCTACAAAGGAACCCCTATCAGACTTTCAGGGGATTTCTCTACAGAAACCTTCCAAGCTAGGAGAGATTGGAATGACATATTCAAAATGTTAAAGGATAAAAATCTTCAGCCAAGAATACCCTACCCAGCAAAAATATCCTTCAGATATGAGGGAGAAATTAAATCTTTTCAGACAAACAAAAGCTAAGGAATTTCGTAGTCACAAGACCTCCACTATAAGAAATCCTCAAGAAGGCTCTCCTACCTGAAATATGAAAAAAAGGGAGAAAGGGGTCATAAAACACAGAGTAGGGAGACAGATAGATAGAATCGGAATAGGATAGCAAATATTCAACTATAGCATTAGGATAAAGGGAACTAAATCACCAAAGCAAAGACAATCTTATCACTGTCACTACAAACTCACAAAACAAGTTGGAATACGAGATGAAAATAATAATTTAGGAGGGGAGAAGGAAAGGGACTGAAACAGTCTAAGCCAAGTAAGTAAGAAACTTTCCACCATAAAATGGACTATATTAGACACGAGATTCTAAATACAAACTTCAGGGTAGCCACTAAACTAAAAAACAGAACAGAGAAACAAAACATAAATAAGGAAAAATCTAAGAAACCCAGCATAAGAAATTGCAGAAGTCAAGTGGTAGAATAAAACACACAGGACAAGAAACAAAGGAAACACAGGAAAACTGGAAAACCAGCAACAGAATGACAGCATTAAGCCCTCATGCATCAATACTCACCCTCAATGTAAATGGATAGAACTCTCCAATAAAAAGACACAGAGTGGAGGGGCTGGCCCCGTGCCTGAGCGGTTAAGTTCGTGCGCTCCACTGCAGGCGGCCCAGTGTTTTGTTGGTTCGAGTCCTGGGCGCGGACATGGCACTGCTCATCAAACGACACTGAGGCAGCGTCCCACATGCCACAACTAGAAGGACCCACAACAAAGAATATACAACTATGTACCGGGGGGCTTTGGGGAGAAAAAGGAAAAAAATAAAATCTTTAAAAAAAAAAAAAAAAAGACACAGAGTGGCAAAATGGATTAAAGAACAAGACCCAACAATTTGTCGCCTCCAGGAAACACACCTCAGCTCCAAGGACAAACACAGGCTCAGAATGAAGGAGTGGAAGACAATACTCCAAGCTAATAGCAAACAAAAGAAAGGAGGTGTCAGAATACTTATATCAGACAGAACAGACTTCAAGATAAGGCAGGTAAAGAGAGACACAGAGGGCCAATATATAATGATCAAAGGGACACTTCATCAAGAAGAAATAATGCTTATAAATATCTATACGCCCAACATAGGAGCACCAAAGTTCATAAAGCAACTATTAACAGACCTAAAGGAAGATGTTAAAAACAACACAATAATAGTAGGAGACCTCAACATCCCACTCACATCAATGGATAGATCATCCAGACAGAAAATCAACAAGGAAATAGTGGAGCGAAATGAAAAACTAAAACAATTGGACTTAATAGACATATATAGATCACTTCATCCTAAAAAAGCAGAATACACATTTTTCTCAAGTGCACATGGAACATTATCAAGGATAGACCATATGTTGGGAAACAAGGCAAGCCTCTACAAATTTAAAAAAATTGAAATAATAACAAGCATCTTCTCCAATCATAATGCTATAAGGCTAGAAATGAATTACAAGAAAAAAGGTGAGAAAGGCACAAGGATGTGGAGACTAAACAATACACTACAGAACAAGCAATGGATCATTGAAGAAATTACAGAAGAAATCAAAAAATACCTGGAGACAAATGAAAATGATAGCATGCCATACCAACTCATATGGGATACAGCAAGAGCTGTATTAAGAGGAAAATTCATTGCAATGCAGGCACATATTAACAAACAAGAAAAATCCCAAATAAGCAATCTTAAACTACACCTAACTGAATTAGAGAAAGAAGAACAAATAAAGCCCAAAGTCAGCAGAAGGAGAGAAATAATAAAAATCAGAGCAGAAATAAATGCTATTGAAATGAAAAAGGCAGTAGAAAGGATCAATGAAACAAAGAGCTTGTTCTTTGAGAAGATAAATAAAATTGACAAACCCCTCGCCAGACTTACAAAGAAAAAAGGGAGAAAACTCAAATAAACAAAATCAGAAATGAAAGAAGAGAAATAACAATAGACTCTGCAGAAATACGACGGATTAGAAGAGAATACTACGAAAAACTATATGCCAACAAAATGGAAAACCTAGAGGAAATGGATAAATTCTTGGACTCCTACAATCTCCCAAAGCTCACTCAAGAAGAAGCAGACAATTTGAATAGACCAATCACAAGGAAAGAGATTGAAACAGCAATCAAAAACATCCCAGAGAATAAAACCCCAGGAGCAGATGGCTTTCCTGGGGAATTCTACCAAACTTTCAGAGACAATTTAATACCTATCCTTTTCAAGCTATTCCAAAAAACTAGGGAAGATGGAACACTTCCTAACACATTCTACGAGGCCAACATCACGCTGATACCAAAGCCTGACAAGGGCACCACGAAAAAAGAGAACTACAGGCCAATATCGCGGAAGAACATAGATGCAAAAATTCTAAACAAAATTTTGACAACCAGAATTCAGCAATTCATCAAAAGGATCATACATCATGATCAGGTGGGATTCATACCAGGGACACAGGGATGGTTCAACATCCGCAAATCAATCAACGTGATACACCACATCAACAAACTGAGGAATAAAAACCACGTGGTCATCTCCATAGATGCAGAGAAAGCATTTGACAAGATCCAACAGCCATTTATGATAAAAACTCTGAACAAAATGGGGATAGAAGGGAACTACCTCAACATAATAAAGGCCATATATGACAAACCCACAGCCAACATCATACTCAATGGGCAAAAACTGAGCGCCATCCCCCTGAAAACAGGAACGAGACAAGGATGCCCTCTATCACCACTCCTATTTAACATAGTTCTGGAGGTCCTGGCCAGAGCAATCAGGCAAGAAAAAGGAATAAAAGGAATCCAAATAGGGAGGGAAGAAGTGAAACTCTCGCTGTTTGCAGACGACATGATCTTATACATAGAAAACCCCAAAGAATCCATTGGAAAACTCTTAGAAGTAATCAACAACTACAGCAAAGTTGCAGGGTATAAATCCAATTTGTATAAATCAGTAGCATTTCTATACTCTAATAACGAACTAACAGACAAAGAACTCAAGAACGCAATACCATTCACAGTCGCAACAAAAAGAATAAAATACCTTGGGGTGAATTTAACTAAGGAAGTGAAAGACTCATACAATGAAAATGACAAGGCTTTTCTGAAAGAAATGGATGACGACATAAAGAGATGGAAAGACATTCCACATACATGGATTGGAAGAATAAACATATTTTAAATGTCCATACTACCTAAAGCAATCTACAGATTCAATGACATCCCAATCAGAATCCCAATGACATTCTTTACAGAATTAGAACAAAGAATCCTAAAATTCATATGGGGCAACAAAAGACCCCGAATTGCTAAAGCAATCCTGAGAAAAAAGAACAAAACGGGAGGCATCACAATCCCTGACTTCAAAACATACTACAAAGCTACAGTAATCAAAACAGCATGGTACTGGTACAAAAACAGGTGCACAGATCAACGGAACAGAATTGAAAGCCCAGAAATAAAACCACACATCTGTGGACAGCTTATCTTCGACAAAGGAGCTGAGGGCATACAGTGGAGAAAAGAAAGTCTCTTCAACAAATGGTGCTGGGAAAACTGGACAGCCACATGTAAAAGAATGAAAATTGACCATTCTTTTTCACCATTCACCAAAATAAACTCAAAATGGATCAAAGACCTAGAGGTGAGACCTGTAACCATAAGGCTTCTAGAAGAAAATGTAGGCAGTACACTCTTTGACGTGAGTATTAAAAGGATCTTTTCAGACACCATGTCTTCTCAGACAAGGGAAACAATAGAAAGAATAAACAAATTGGACTTCATCAGACTAAAGAGCTTCTTCAAGGCAAAGGAAAACAGGATTGAAACAAAAAAAAACCCACTACCTGGGAAAAAATATTTGCAAGTAATACATCTGACAAAGGCTTAATATCCATAAATTATAAAGAACTCTCACAACTCAACAACAAAAAATCAAACAATCCAATCAAAAAATGGGCTGGAGACATGAACAGACATCTCTCCAAAGAAGATATACAGATGGCCAATAGGCACATGAAAAGATGTCCATCATGACTGATCATCAGGGAAATGCAAATCAAAACTACACTAAGATATCACCTTACACCCATTAGAATGACAAAAATATCTAAAACTAACAGTAACAAATGTTGGAGAGGTTGTGAAGAAAAAGCAACCCTCATACACTGCTGTTGGGAATGCAAACTGATGCAGCCACTATGGAAAACAGTATGGAGATTCTTCAAAAAATTAAAAATAGAACTACCATATGACCCAGCTATTCCACTACTGGGTGTCTATCCAAAGAGCTTGAAGTCAGCAATTGCAAAAGTCCTATGCACCGCAATGTTCATTGCAGCATTATTTACAATAGCCAAGACATGGAAGCAACCTAAATGCCCATCAACAGATGAATGGATAAAGAAGATGTGGTATATATATCCAATGGAATACTACTCAGGTGTAAAACAGAACAAAATCATTCCATTTGCAACAACATGGATGGACCTTGAGGGAATTATGTTAAGTGAAATAAGCCAGTTAGAGAAGGATAATCTCTGTATGACTCCACTCATATGAGGAATTTAAAAATGTGGACAAAGAGAACAGATTAGTGGCTACCAGGGGAAAGGTGAGGTGGGGCGTGGGCACAAAGGGTGAAGGGGTGCACTTACAACACGAATGACGAACATTAATGTACAACTGAAATTTCACAAGATTTTAACCTATCATTAACTCAATAAGAAAAAGAAAAAGAGAGAAAAAGAGAGTATGTATGTAGTAGGGGAGGAAGACATTTTCTCTACCTGCTGTGGGTTCTTCTGGCCAAAGAATGAATTCAAGTCACATGAGACAGAATAACAGGAGAAAATTAAACAAAGCTTTATAACATGTATACATGCCTCTCCCATGTCTCATGTGAATTGAATTTGTTCTCCAGCCAGAAGAACCCACAGCAGGTAGAGGAAATGTCTTCCTCCCCTACAATGTGTACGTGTATATGTGTGTGTCAGGAAGTGTAACACAAGCACTAGATCTCTGGAGACAGGTCCCCATCCACTTTCCAAGGCAGAATAGCATAGTTTTGGTCCACAGACTCTGGAGTTTGAATGCCTCGGTTCAAGTTTCAAATTTGTAATTTAAGAGCTATGTGACCTTGGGGGCCGACCTTGTGACCGAGTGGTTAAGTTCACGTGCTCCACTGCAGCGTCCCTGGGTTTCGCCAATTCAGATTCTGGGCGTGGACATGGCACCGCTTGTCAGGCCACATTGAGGCGGTGTCCCAAGTGCCACAACTAGAAGGACCTGCAACTAAGATATACAACTATGTACCAGGGGGGTTTGGGGAGATAAAGCAGGAAAAAAAAAAAGATTGGCAACAGTTGTTAGCTCAGGTACCAATCTTTAAAAAAAAAAAAAGAGCTATGTTACCTTGGAAAAGTTACTTAATATGTTGATGCCTCACTGTCTGCATTAGTTATCTAGTGCTAGATAACAAGTTACTTCAAACTTAGTAGCTTAAAACTGTAACAAGCACTTATCATCCCAGAGGTATTTGGGAGGTCAGGAATTTGGGACCAGCTCAGCTGGGCAGTTTTGGCTCAGGATTTCTTGTGAGGCTGCAGTCAAGTCTGGGGCTGCAGTCATTTGAAGGTTTCACTGGGGCTAGAAGATCTCCTTTCCAAAATAGCTCCCTCACATGGCAGACAACGGCAGGAGGCTTCAGTTTGTCAATGGCTGTTGGCAGGAGGGCTCAATTTCTTGCCAAGGGGGCCTTTCCAAAGGGTTGCTGAAGTGTCCTCATCATATGGCAGCTGGTTTCCTCCAGAGTGAATGATCCGAGAGCAAGAAGGAGGCCATAATGCCTTTCATGAC
Organism: Equus asinus; assembly: GCF_041296235.1. Taxonomy (NCBI): domain Eukaryota; kingdom Metazoa; phylum Chordata; class Mammalia; order Perissodactyla; family Equidae; genus Equus; species Equus asinus. The sequence goes on along the minus strand of NC_091796.1, from coordinate 64,215,314 downwards.
CTAGTCTCGGAAGTCACAAATCATCACTTCTGCCATATTTTATTAGGCAGCATATTCAACTAGTAGCAAGTACTTAACCAGCTCACACCCAAGGGGAGAGCAATTAGTATCTACTTCTTAAAGGGAAGAGTATTGAAGAATTTGTGGACATACTTTAATGCCACCATAATGTCCTCTTGTGCAAAATGGAGATAATAATAGTAACTACTTCATAGAATTATACGAGGATTGCATGAGCTAACACATTGTTTAGAACAGTGCATGGTGCATAGAAAAAACTCAGTAAGTACTAGCTACTGCCATCCTTGCCAAGTTTATATCCCACCACTCCCTCCTTCATCAACTCCCCTTACAAGCCCTGTCTCCCAGCACTTTTGAACTACTTGCCAGTTCCCTGAATACGTAATGCAAACACCTTTGTGCCCTGGCCCTCTACTCTGCCTTCCTGGAAGACTCTCCTAGTCTATATTTTTCCTCCAACCCTTAGTGGGTCCTTCTCCAAGCACTTTCCCAGAACCTCTCGGGCTGGGCAAGGTGCCCTGCAGCAAGCACCCCAGGGCTCCCTTAGCCAAGAACTTACCACATACACCTCCTTTCTCCCTTGCTAGCTCATGATGGCAGGTGTATCTTCCTCAAGTAAGTGTTCCCTCCCTGGGCAGGTCTTCCCTGACATTCTCAGGAAGAACCAGGGGCTCCTTCCCATAAGACTTCTTGGAACCCCTAGCATCTTTCTCTTTCTGTATTATTCATTATGTTGCAATTGTCTTTGTCTCTCACTAACACTGAGAGGGACTTATTCATCTTCGTAGCTTCAGGCACAAGCATGGTGCTTAGAACACAGTAGGTGTCCAACAGATAATTTTTATTTATTGAGTTCATTATAGTTAACATCAATGTGAGATTTCCGTTGTACATTATTTCTTGACTGTCACCACATAAGTGCTCCCCTTCACCCCCTGTGACCCTCCACCCCTGTTCCCCTGGTAACCACTGAACTGTTTTCTTTGTCCAAGTACTTGTTTATATTCCACATGAGTGAAATCATCTGGTGTTTGTCTGTCTCCGACTGGCTTATTTCGCTTAGCATAATTCCCTCTAGGTCCTTCCATGTTATTGCAAATGGGATGAATTTGTCTTTTTTTCTGGCTGAGTGGTATTCCATCGTATATCTATACCACATCTTCTTTATCCAATCATCAGTGGATGAGTGCTTGGGTTGCTTCCATGTCTTGGCTCTTGTGAATAGTGCTGCAATGAACATAGGGGTGCATATGTTACTTTGGATTGTTGATTTCAAATTGTTTGGGTAGATACTCAGTAGTGGGATAGCTGGGTCATATGGTAGGTCTCTTTTTAGTTTTTTGAGGAATCTCCATACTGTTTTCCATAGTGGTTGCACCAGTTTGCATTCCCACCAGCAGGGTATGAGGGTTCCCTTCTCTCCATACCCTCCCCAACATTTGTTATTTTTAGTTTTAGTGATTATAGCCATTTTAACAGTTGTAAGGTGGTATCTTAGTGTAGTTTTGATTTGCATTTCTCTGATTAGTGATGTTGAACATCTTTTCATGTGTTTATTGGCCATCTGTATATCTTCTTTGGAAAAATGTCTGTTCATCTCCTCTGCCCACTTTTTGATCGGTTGTTTGCTTTCTTATTGTTCAGCTGTGTGAGTTCCTTATATATTATGGAGATTAACCCCTTGTCAGATATATGATTTGCAAATACTTTCTCCCAATTGGTGGGTTGTCTCTTTGTTTTGATCCTAGTTTCTTTTGCGTTGCAGAAACCCTTTAGTCTGATGACCTCCCATTTGTTTATTTTTTCTTTTGTTTCCCTTGTCTGAGAAGACATTTGGTATTTGGAAAGATCCTTTTTAGTTCGATGTCAAAGAGTGTACTACCAATATTATCTTCCAGGAGTTTTATAGTTTCAGTACATATCATCAAGTCCTTGATCCATTTTGAGTTTATTTTTGTGTATGGTGTGAGATAGTGGTCTACCTTCATTCTTTAGCATGTGGCTGTCCAGTTTTCCCAACACCATTTATTGAAGAGACTATCTTTTCTCCATTGTATGTTCTTGGCACCTTTGTTGAAGAGAGCTGTCCATAGATGTGTGGCTTTATTTCTGGGCTTTTAGTTCTGTTCCATTGATCTGTGTGCCTGTTTTTGTACCAGTACCATGCCATTTTGGTCACTATGGCTTTGTAGTACATTTTGAAGTCAGGGATTGTGATGCCTCCAGCTTTGTTCTTTTTTCTCAGGATTGCCTTAGCAATTCGGGGCCCATATGAATTTTAGGATTCTTTGCTCTATTTCTGTGAAGAATGTCCTTGGGATTCTGATAGGGATTGCACTGAATCTGTAGATTGCTTTGGGTAGTATGGACATTTTAACTATGTTTATTCTTCCGATCCATGAGCAAGGAATCTCTTCCCATCTCTTTAAGTCATTATCAATTTCTCTCAGTAATGTCTTATAGTTTTCATTGTATAAGTCCTTCACCTCCTTGGTTAAATTTATTCATAGGTACTTTATTCTTTTAGTTGCAATTGCAAATGGAATTATATTCTTGAGTTCTCTTTCTGTAAGTTCATTATTGGAGTATAGAAAAGCAACTGATTTTTGTAAGTTGATTCTGTACTCTGAAAGTTTACTGTAGTTGTTAACTATTTCTATTAGTTTTCCAATGTATTTTTTTGGGTTTTCTATATATAAGATCATGTCATCGGCAAACAGCGAGAGTTTCACTTCTTCACTCCCTATTTGGATTCCTTTTATTCCTTTCTCTTGCCTAATTGCTCTGGTTAAAACCTCCAGTACTACGTTGAATAAGAGTGGTGAGAGTGGGCATCCTTGTCTTGTTCCTGCTCTGAGGGGGATGGCACTCAGTTTTTGCCCATTGAGTATGATGTTGGCTGTGGGTTTGTCATATATGGCCTTTATTAGGTTGAGGTAATTTCCTTCTATCCCCATTTTATTAAGAGTTGTTATCATAAATGGCTTTTGGATCTTGTCAAATGCTTTCTCCGCATCTATGGAGATGACCACGTGGTTTTTATTCTTCAGTTTGTTGATGTGGTGTATCACGTTGATTGATTTGCAGATGTTGAACCATCCCTGTGTCCCTGGTATGAATCCCACTTGACCATGATGTATGATCCTTTTGATGTATTGTTGAATTCAGATTGCCAAAATTTTGTTGAGACTTTTTGCATCTATGTTCATCAGCCATATTGGCTTGTAGTTCTCCTTTTCTGTGTTGGCCTTGTCAGGCTTTGGTATCAGAGTGATGTTGGCCTCGTAGAATGTGTTAGGAAGTGTTCCATCTTCCCTAGTTTTTTGGAATAGCTTGAAAAGAATAGGTATTAAATCCTCTCTGAAAGTTTGATAGAATTCCCCAGGAAAACAGTCTGGTCCTGGGGTTTTATTCTTTGTGACGCTTTTGATTGCTGCTTCAATCTCTTTCCTTGTGATTGGTCTGTTCAGATTGTCTGCTTCTTCTTCACTTAGCTTTGGGAGGTTGTAAGAGTCTAAGAATTTATCCGTTCCCTCTAGAATATCCATTTTGTTGGCATATAGTTTTTTGTAGTATTCTCTCTTAATCCGTCGTATTTCTGTGGAGTCTATTGTTATTTCTCCTCTTTCATTTCTGATTTTGTTTATTTGAGCTTTTGCTCTTTTTTTCTTTGTAAGTCTGGCGAGGGGTTTGTCAATTTTATTTATCTTCTCAAAGAACCAGCTCTTCGTTTCATTGATCCTTTCTACTGCCTTTTTCATTTCAATAGCATTTATTTCTGCTCTGATTTTTATTATTTCTCTCCTGCTAACTTTGGGCTTTGTTTGTTCTTCTTTTTCGAATTCAGTTAGATGTAATTTGAGATTGCTTATTTTGGGATTTTTCTTGTTTGTTAAGGTGTGCCTGTATTGCGATGAATTTCCCTTTTTTTATTTTATTTTTTTAATTGCAGTAACATTGGATTATAACATTATATAGCTTTTGGATGTACATCATAATATATTTCTAATTCTGTGTAGAATACATCATGTTCACCACCCAAAAACTAATTATAGTCCATCCCCTCACAGGTGAGCCTAATCACCCCTTTTGCTCTCTCCCTTCCCCTATCGTAACCACCAATCCAATCTCCAATGCTATGTGTTTGCTAGTCGTTGTTTTTATCTTCTACTTATGAGTGAGATCATATGGTATTTGACTTTCTCCCTCTGACTTATTTCACTCAGCATAATACCCTCAAGGTCCATCCATGTTGTCACAAATGGCCAGATTTCATCATTTCTTATGGCTGAGTAGTATTCCATTGTGTATAAATACCACATCTTCTTCATCCATTCGTCCCTTGTTGGGCAACTAGGTTGCTTTCAAGTCATGGCTATTGTGTATAATGCTGCAATGAACATAGGGGTGCAAGTATCTTTATGCCTTTGCGTTTTCAAGTTCTTTGGATAAATACCCAGCAGTGGGATAGCTGGATCATATGGTAGATCTATTCTTAATTTTCTGAGGATATTCCATACTTCTTTCCATAGTGGCTGCACCAGTTTGCACTCCCACCAGCAGTGTACAAGGGTTCCCTTCTCTCCACATCCTCTCCAACATTTGTTGTTTCCTGTCTTGTTAATTATAGCCATTCTGACTGGAGTGAGGTGATACCTCATTGCAGTTTTGATTTGCATTTCGCTGATAGCTAATGATCTTGAGCATCTTTTCATATGCCTGTTGGCTGTCCGTATATCTTCTTTGGAAAAATCTCTGTTCAGATCCTTTGCCCATTTTTTTAAATTGGATTGTTGGGTTTTTTTTGTTGTTGAGCTGTATGAGTTCTTTGTATATTTTGGATATTAACCCCTTATCTGATGTATAGTTTGCAAATCTCTTCTCCCAATTGTTAGGTTGTCTTTTCGTTTTGTTGATGGTTTCCTTTGCTGTGCAGAAGCTTTTTAGTTTGATGTAGTCCCATTTGTTCACTTTGTCTTTTGTTTCCCTTGTTGTGGTACTTGAAAATATGCTGCTAAGACCGATGTCAAAGAGCGTACTGCCTATGTTTTCTTCTAGAAGTTTCACGGTTTGGGGTCTTACATTTTAGTCTTTAATCTATTTTGAGTTGATTTTTGTGCATGGTGTAAGAGAAAGGTCTACTTTCATTCTTTTGCAAGTGGCTATCCAGTTTTCCCAACACCGTTTATTGAAGAGACTCTCCTTTCTCCATCATATGTTTTTGGCCCCCTTGTCAAATATTAGCTGTCCATAAATGTATGGGTTTACTTCTGGGCTCTCAATTCTGTTCCATTGACCTGTGTGTTTGTGTGCCAGAGTGTCCCTCTGAATTCAGCTTTTGCTGTATCCCATGTGAGTTGGTATGGCATGTTATCATTTTCATTTGTCTCCAGATATTTTTTGATTTATCCTTTAATTTCTTCAATGATCCATTGCTTGTTCAATAGCATATTGTTTAGTCTCCACATCTTTGTCCCTTTGCCAGCTTTTTTCTTATAATTAATTTCTAGCTTTATAACATTATGATCAGAGAAGATGCTTGTTATTATTTCAATTCTTTTAAATTTATAGAGGCTTGCCTTGTTCCCAAACATATGGTCTATCCTTGAAAACGTTCTGTGCGCACTTGAGAAGAATGTGTACTCTGCTGTATTTGGATGGAGTGTTCTGTCTATGTCTATTAAGTCCAACTGGTTTAGCTTTTCATTTAATTCCACTGTTTCCTTGTTGATCTTCTGTCTGGATGATCTGTCCAATGATGTGAGAGGGGTGTTAAGGTCCCCTACTATTATTGTGGTATTTTTTTTTCCCTTTTTCTCCCCAAAGCCCCCTGTACATAGTTGTATATTCTTCGTTGTGGGTCCTTCTAGTTGTGGCATGTGGGACGCTGCCTCAGCGTGGTCTGATGAGCAGTGCCATGTCCGCGCCCAGGATTCGAACCAACGAAACACTGGGCCGCCTGCAGCAGAGCGTGCGAACTTAACCACTCAGCCACGGGGCCAGCCCCCTTATTGTGGTATTTTTAATATCTTCTTTTAGGTTTGTTAATAGTTGCTTTATGAACTTTCATGCTCCTGTGTTGGGTGCATAGATATTTATAAGTGTTATTTCTTCTTGATGGAGTGTCCCTTTGATCATTATATACTGCCCCTCTTTGTCTCTCTTTACCTGCCTTATCTTGAGATCTACTTTGTCTGATATAAGTATTGCAACACTTGCTTTCTTTTGTTTGCCATTAGCTTGGAGTATCGTCTTCCACCTCTTCACTCTGAGCCCGTGTTTGTCATTGGAGATGAGCTGTGTTTCCTGGAGACAACAAATTGTTGGATCTTGTTCTTTAATTCATCTTGCCACTCTGTGTCTTTTTATCAGAGAATTCAATCCCTTTACATTGAGGGTGATCATTGAGGTCTTAATGCTGTCACTACATCAGTCATTTTCTGGTTTTCCTGTATTTCCTTTGTTTCTCGCCCTGTGTCTTTTGGTCTACCCATTGAATTATGCAGTTTTTTATTATGTGTTTCTCTGTTTTTTCCTTACTTATTTTTTGTGTCTCTGTTCTGCTTTTTAGTTTAGTGGCTACCCTGAAGTTTGTATTCAGAATCTCACATATGAGACAGTCCATTTTCTGATGGCCTCTTATTTCCTTCATCTAAACTGATTCAGCCCCTTTCCTCCTCCCCTCCTAAGTTATTTTTCTCATATCCTATTCTGACTTATGTTGTGAGTTTGTGGTTAAAGTGACAAGATTGTCTCTGTTTTTGTTATTTTCCTTCCCTTTAGCCTAATGCTATAGTTGAATATTTGCTATCCTATTCTGATTCTGTCTACCTATTTGTCTCCTTACTCTGTGTTTTGTGACCCCTTTCTCCCTTTTTTACTTTTTCAGGTCCGAGGGCCTTCTTGAGGATTTCTTGTAGTGGGTGTCTTGTGGCTATGAAGTCCCTTAGCTTTTGTTTGTCTGGGAAAGATTTAATTTCTCCCTCGTATCTGAAGGATATTTTTGCTGGATAGAGTATTCCTGGCTGAAGACTTTTGTATACTACAGTTTTGAACATGTCATTCCATTCTCTCCTAGCTTGTAAGGCTTCTGCAGAGAAATCTGCTGAAAGTCTGATAGGGGCTCCATTGTAGGTTATTTTTTTCTGCCTTGCTGCCCTGAGTATTCTTTCTTTGTCATTCATTTTTGCCAGTTTTACTACTATACACCTTGCTGTAGGTCTTTTTACAATGACAAATCTAGGAGATCTGGAAGCTTCCTCCACACATATTTCCCTCTCATTCCCTAGATTTGGGAAGTTCTCTGCTATTATTTGTTTGAACATGCTTTCTGCTCCATTCTCCTCCTCTTCACCTTCTTGAATACCTATAATTCTTATGTTGCATTTCCTCATTGAGTCGGTTATTTCTCAGAAACTTTCTTCATTTCTTTTTAGTCTTAGTTCTCTCTTCTCCTCTGTCTGGAGCATCTCAACATGTTTATCTTCGATTATGCTGATTGGCTCCTCTTTGATGTCCATTCGAGTGTTCAGGGAATCTGTATTTTGTTTTATCTCTTCCATTGTGTCTTTCATCTCTAATATTTCTGATCGATTCTTCTTTATAGTTTCAATCTCTTTTGTGAAGTAGCTCCTGAACTCATTGAACTGTTTCTCTATATCTTCTTTTACCTCATTGAGTTTTTCGATTATAGCTATTTTGAATTCATTATTGTTTAGTTTACATATTTCTGTGTCCTCAGGACTGAGTTCTGGGTGCTTGTCATTTTCTCTCTGGTCTGGAGATTTGATGAATTGCCTGATGCTGGAACAATGGGTCTTTCCCATTCTGATATTATTCGGTTGCAGTTACAGCCTATCGCCATTGGGTAGGGGTCGAGAGCCACATATTCTGAGCCCTCGACCTTCAGCCAAGATGGCGAGGTGCAGGTTGGGGGAGGGGCACTTTCTCCTGCGTACAGTCCCCAGTTTCCCGATCAGCTCTGCTATCTGCTCTCCTGGGGTCTTGGCTTGATAAGGTCACTGCACGTGAAAGCTTTCACCTCGTTAGAAGGCTTCCATCTGGGCTGAACAGCCATGGGAGTCCTGGGCGATCCCAAGGATGCACAGCCCCTCCACCACTGCTTCCCTCACCCACAGCAGCTATCCTAGTCTCTAAGGGAGGGAACGAAGTTCTCTCTTACCCCATTGCAGCTCTCCCAAGGATGGCTCCAGCCTCTCCGCCCTCTGTGTGGCTGCATATGTCTGTGAGGTTTTTGTGCTTTTAGGGTATTTTCTTTTGGAATATGGTTGGTCGTTTTTGTTGTATGTTGGAGGGGAGAGAGTCCCAGGCAAGTTCACTCCACCATGATGCTGACGTCACCAATCAACAGATAATTTTTTGAACAAATGGATAAATATCTAAAACTTCAGAGAATAGTTTTAATGTACAAGAAGAAGAGGAATCACAGAAAAATCAACAAAACAGGTCAAGTACATTGTAAACCTCACTAGGCAAGCTCTGGCCAAACAAGGTTACACTATACTACCCAGTAGGATGCTCAGAATTTTTTCTCAGAGTCTACTTTTCTCTTCATCACTGATTAATATAAGCTAAGTTTAAAATTATAAATTGATATTATAAGTTTATAATGTTACTATATTTTTAAACTATGAATAGATGTAATAACTTTGAGAGAAAATAAAGCCTGTTCATTATTTACAGTTTATAATGCTAAGGCATAGAAGTTTCCCTGGTATTTAATACGTTTTCACAATCTCTTATTTAAAAGTTTACTTTATGATTAATGCTTTTAAATGTAGTTGTTAAAACAAAGCACTCAGAGATAAATTTAAGAAGTTTGCCTATAAACACACTGCTGGCCAGAAATGGAATATGACTCAGATGAAAGAAATAATTTTAAAAACAGACAAACTAAACTTAATTTGAAATGTTTTTCAACAGCTACTCAAACCTGAACAGGCAAACTGAGAGATGAGTTTGTGAATTATCATTAAAGCATGGTACTCTTGATAACACAGGAATAAAAAAGAGAAATGTGAAATGCAAAGATGCAAATGTATTGCTCGTGGTGTTAGATAGAGGTGGATGCCCTTTGCCTCCTGTCAGAGGAAATGTACACCAAAATATCTTAACGTTTCACTGTGGCCTCACCAAAGTTTTAGTTTGAACTTGACCTACTATAGTCTATGAGTATTCCTGTTCTCCTAAGGTTAGATTTCTTTCCACTTTTTGAAAGATGTGTTCTTAAAGCATTTGTGGTAGCTTTCAAGAGCCAAAGTCAAGCTCAATCATGTTGAACTAACAGGCAGTGGAGTAGGTATTTTGGGATGAAGCACCCTCTCTGGTGTCCCGTCAACTCATGCCTTGTAGGTGGCCAGCTGTGTGTTCTATGTCTATTAAGGCAGCCCTACATGGGAGGATTAGGGAACTGTTACACACGAGAGTCTCTGCTAACATTTCCCTGTGCAAAACAAAGGGATATTTATGCACATGGCTGTTGTACCCTTCCAGATGTGGCTGACGCAGACATGATTTTAGTTCAGTAGCAGTTTCTATGCCCCTGGCTCCAATACTTAAGCACTGCCTCCTCTGAGAAACTAAGAAAATAGAAGCAAACAGTGGTTTCTAAACTATGGGATGTGGGAGCAAATTTGAGAGACAGGAGCCCAGGCAGCTCCTGCTGTAGACACTGTGATGAGGGCCATGTGAGCAGAAAAGCATTTCAGAATCAGAAGCGGTCTTAAATGGATGGGAGCCATGTGGCCCAGATTTGCCAGTGCAAGCACTGTTCAGATATTCTGCTTCATGAGCCATAGGTCATCTGGGCCACCACCTTAATTTTATAGGCAAAGAAACTGAGGATAAATAATTTGCCAAAGATCACACAAGTAACTAGTGCCAGATGGAAATGCTAAACTGTTCATTCCTCACTGCCCGTCAAACCAATCCCCAGGACAAAGTCAAAGTCTCTTACAGTTTAATGCTAGACCTTTTTTTCACTACATAACATTGAATATGCTTTTTAGGAGTTGCATCATTGCAAGACAATCTGAATTAAAAAAGGAAGTTTCAGATGAGCTAACATTTCCTCCAACAACAAGAACAAATGGTTTTAAGTTGGGGAGTGGGAGCTAGCAAGAAGCTATTTCAATTAACTGAGAACCTTTCAGTAACCAGTTCAAGAATGAATTAAGGAGCAGCTGCAAAACTTCTGACTGTGTGAATTTTATATTAGAAGAGTTAATATAGATTATAATGCACAAAAATAGATTTTAGGGGCCAGCCCTGTGGCCGAGTGGTTAAGTTTGCATGTTCTGCTTTGGCGACCTAGGGTTTCACTGTTTCAGATCCTTGGTGCAAGACATGGCACGACTCATTAGGCCACACTGAGGCGGCGTCCCACATGCCACAACTAGAAGGACTCACAAGTAAAAAATACAATTATGTACTAGGGGGCTTTGAAGAGAAGAAGGAAAAATAAAATCTTAAAAAATACATATTTTAAAATGGAGTCAATATAGAATAAAATGAAGAAGAGAGAAGGAAATTCTTGAAGAAGAAAAGTGGACAACACATATTCAGGAAGGTTTATCCACAACTAAAATGAACTCTGGATTTGAGGGTTTAGAAGTTTTCTCAATCTTAATCAAGAGTTAAAAGGGAGAGTGAGTCAGACATAATTATTCTGACTCTGGGAAATAATGCTGTGTCCTGCACCAGGACAAGGGGACAAACCAGGAAGGCAGAGAAGTACCCAGCCTCTGATGATCTACAGAGTGACAGGTTTCAAAATCACTTAAAGTGCTACTTATTTCTTTAAAAAAATAACTTTTTTCTGTCTATAAGTATACTTATTATACTTTTGTAGAGAGTATACTTTGTAGAAAACTTGAAAAATAGGGAGAAAATAGAAAAAAGCACTTATTCTTCTCACATCCAGATAACCTCTGTTAATGTTTGCCTATGTTTTTGATTCTCTTTCTCCAAATATGGCAATATTTTATACAACTGAGATAATACAATGTTTACTGATTTTAACCTCTTCTTTAATTCAGTAAACTATTATGAACAATTTCTTGTGTTATTTAAAATTATTTGCAAGCACTTTATAAATGGCTGCCTAATATCATAACCATATCCTAATTTATATAATGATTTTCTTTTTTTTTTAAGATTTAATTTTTTTCCTTTTTCTCCCCAAAGCCCCCCGGTACATAGTCGTGTATTTTCAGTTGTGGGTCCTTCCAGTTGTGGCATGTGGGATGCCACTCAACATGGCCTGACGAGCAGTGCCATGTCTGCGCCCAGGATCTGAACCAGAGAAACCCTGGGTCACCAAAGCGGAGCACGTGAACTTGACCACTCCGGCCATGGAACTGGTCCCTATAATGATTTTCTTATTTATAAATACTATAAATAATGTTGCGATCAATATCTTTGTATATAAATCATTGTCCACATTTCTGATCATTCCTACAGAGAGGAGCCTGGAAGTTGAGCTACGAGTACAGAGTTTGAACAATTTCAGGTTCTTGATAACATCTGTCAAATTGACTTTCAGGAAAGTTGTACCGGTTTATACTCCCACCGCCCATGGGTGAGGTGCCTGTCCTACCTCTGCCTCAGTATCTCTGAGGATGATCATCACAGACATTTTTGCTGATCTCAAAGGAAAAAGAAGCCCTACACTGCTGTTTTAGTTTTGATTTGATTATTAGTGAGTTTTAACATATTTTCACGTAATTATTAGCAATTTATATTTCCTTTTCAGTCATTACCTCTTTGTGTTCTTTAACCATTGGGAGTTCTTTGGTAAAGTAATTTAGATGTATACATAATGATATCCCATTATTTTTCCTTATAATCTATTTTCACGTAAGTTGGGCAAATTATTTCCTTTTAGAACTTTCTAAAGAAAACTTCATGAGTCAATAAAGTAAAATAAACTCTTAAACCTGTCACAACAGTATATAATATGTTGGAAATAATTATGGAATGACTAATTTTTTTCAAATAAATCATACATTAAACATTTTACCGAAGAAAGATGCTTTTTAGTCCTGGCTCTGCCTCAAACCAGAATTTTTACCTTAAACAAGACAAAATTTCAGTGAGTCTCGGTTTGTTTCTCTGCAAAATAAGATGCATAATCTTTAGCAAACTTTTCAACTTCAAAACTAGGCATCCTTGTGTCTACATAAAACAATACACAGCACCACCTAGAGGTAAAAGAAACTCTTTTACACATTTTTCCCTTACATCACGAATCCGTAGTCTTTAGCAAAATATCAAGTTGATAAATTTTTTCTTAGCAGAAGTTGCCTGAGTAAATGTATCAGAGTTTTAATAGTTTCTGTTAGATAGGATAAAACTTTTTTAATGAATCTGTCATAGCATCTGCAAAAGTTCTTAGCTCCTATATAAATCTAGCTCGTTTTTTCCTACCATCACTTTTTTAGATCAACCATTTTCTTTGGCATTGCTTGAGAAAAGCAATGACACTGTCTTAAGTCTGACTCTAAGGACCACAGATGTCATGATTGCTTAATAACATGATATGTTGAAGAATACAGTATCTATTGGGTATACCAGATGCATTCTTTACTCTTTGGGGCTTTGTGGACTTGATGAAAACCATGGTCAAAAACAATTTCTCTATGATTAGACACACAACGTCACTCAAGCCTGACTTCAATTTCGGGGAAAGGAATGCCTGAGTCGGAAATGCGGGTAGCATCAGAAAGTCCCAGTGGTGGGGCCCTAAATCTACTTGGACTTTTACCCTATAAAAAGGTTTGAAGTCTATGGATGTCCAGTTGCTGTTAACATCTAGATTATTACAACAGTTTTGTTTCCATGCTGATGTTAGCAAGAAACATCGAAGGGGGTCTTTATAACCCCCTTTGAACCTCACTATTTTAATTTCTACTTTCTAATTTGTTCCAATTGTGTTCTTCAGCTTCATCGGGTTTTACCTTCCAGTTAAATTGTAAGCACCTGGTGAATCTTCATCTTCTGATCATCTTGGATCCACCCCCACCCCCAGGTGTGCTATAATGAGAAGGTTTGCGTGGACTGTGCAAGTGACAGTGCCTTGCCAGTGACTATGAAGACACAATTCCTCTGGCAAAAGTGCATGTATAAGGTAAACAGAGTTCAGGCAAATAGAAGTTAAACAATTGTGGTGACAAAGTTCAGAAGAGTGTTGCCTCAGACCTGAGTTTACCCTGGATTGATGTAACTTAAGATTTAAAAGAAAAACAACCAAATCCTTTCTGAAGCTGTCCTAAATTTGTATGGTCTCCAATTTATCACTCATATTTTGGGGAATAGATTCCCTTTGGGAATTGCATAATCACAAATTGTTCTGAACAGGGAAGAGAAAAAAGAACCAAAAGTTTTTCCCAATTTTTTATTCTGAAAGTTTTCAAACATCTGGGAAGTTCAAAGAACAGTACAATGAACACCCACAAACCTACCACCTACATTTAACCCTTGTTAACCTTCTTTTTATGTATCTGTATTTATTTCTGAAACACCGGAACTACGCTGCAGCTATAACAACACGTCATCGCTCAATACTTCCTCAAGCATCAGGTGAGAACGGTGTTCTCCTTCATAACCAATGTTGTCGCCACACCTGAGAAAATTAATGACAACACTCTAATATCTAATATCCACTTGAAACCCAAATGTCCGTAATTGTCCCAAGGATGTCCTTTATAGTTGTTTTCTTTTAAATGAAGATCTAATCAAGATTTACACATTGCATATGGTTTATGTCGTCTTTGAAGCACTCATTTATTGAGCACTTACTGTGTCCCAGGTCACACAGGCCTTCCTATTTAATTTCACAAGAATATAGAGATAGTTTTCGTTGTTTTGTAAAATGGAGATAACGTCCTTACTCTGAATACTCTGATGTATTTTAGTTATTCTCCATTATATTCACAGAATCTAGCACAAGCCTTGAACACGCTAGGTACTGATATAAAGCTGGAAATAAATGAAACATGGCGTGCTTGTCCATTCTGACGGAAAAGCTATAATAGAAACATGATGGTAAATTATAACTGGCTGTGATAATACACAGAGGTAGAGGTGACCTCTCCTCCACAGCGCCTCCTCTTCCAGGCGCTTTGGCAGAAATGTTCGAGCAGTTCACTGTGGCTGCCTGAAGCAGCCTGCTGCAGGATAACAAGCACAGTCCTTGCCAGTTTTCAGCTATTCAGTATACCCATTTTTTGTTTTAATACTAAAAATGGTTTTTAATCTAACATCAAGGAGGAAAAGAGTTTCATCAGGCTACAGAGTAGATCAAATTCGGACACAAATAAATTAAAGGGAGCCAATAGCAAATATCAGGGTTAGCATCCAGGCAGTTTCTTTTCTCTTTTTTGGGTCGCAGGATTTTGAGAACCCAGATTCACATAAAGATATAGATACAAATAGCAATAATATTTTAATCTTTGTGAGTTATGGAAGGCTAATCTCCAACAAGATAGATGCAGAATATTGCAAAAGAGGTGACAGAGTAAACCAATTCAGCCTAATTTTGGTAAACATTTTGATAAGTATTATCTGGCAAGAAGGTATGCCATTTATGAGGCTGAAGTGTGCTCTGAGTCTTTGTCAGTGTCTTTTAGAATCTAAGAGACGTATTTGTCAAAGAACTGTTTTAGAAAAGATGACTGATGATGATGATTTTAACCATGAATACTGTAATGTCTATGACAAGTAAGCGAAGAATCTGAAATAACTCATAGTTTCCATGATGAATATTGGCTCCAGCAATCTTGTACAGAAATGTCTAGCTCCACCCTCCAGTTAGTTGAATCTGCTAAATAAGCCAACTTTGATAGTCACCCACCAGCATTTAAGGTGAACAATGGAGTCCTTCACCTTATTTAGATTTTTAGCTTGTTGTGATATCTTTTTGGTTCTCTATGAAGGGAAGTAATTTACCTGAATTCAAAGCAATTCTTGCCAGTACCTTCCCCAGAGCCAGCATACATCTATACCAAAGAGGAATTTTTCAGTTACTTCTTTTTTTGTTTTTTTTAAGATTTTATTTTTCCTTTTTCTCCCCAAAGACCCTCAGTACATAGTTGTGTCTTTTTAGTTGTGGGTCCTTCTAGTTGTGGCATGTGGGATGCCACCTTAGCATGGCCTGATGAGTGGTGCCATGTCCCTGCCCAGGATCCCAACCAGGGAAACCCTGGGCCCCCACAAGGGGAGTGCACGAACTTAACCACTCAGCGATCAGGCCAGCCCCAAGCATTTTTCAAATTAACATGTCTTCAGAAAAATTTGAAATATAGAGAACAAAGACCAGTAAAGGATCATATTTCATTAATAATCATGTAGAAGGTACTTAGTATTTTTTAGTAAAGCATTGTACCCAACAAAAAAATAACTACTTTTCTTTTAATAAACTAGAATATAAATGTCATGAGAAGAGAGATTTTGTCTATTGGATCGTTACTACATCCATATCGCTAGCATATCGTAGGCATACAATAATATTTACTAAGTGCATATGTTGACTGTTCAACTCCTGAGGCAGCCGGCAGGCTCGGGAGACAACAGTCCATCAGCAGAGCACCCGTCTAAGCAGCGCCGCGCAGTGGGTGCTTTCTGATCAATACGGCTGCAGCCCACGGCATCCCCAACAACTGAGTAGAGACAACACTCGGAACGGATGCCAACAGGACCTGAAGGCACAAGCAAAATGAAAAAAGCAGGCGGCTCACACTCTCGGCCTGCACACTCTGTCACACCACTGCTCCTCTCTCACTTATGGGACTGTAGGGCGCACCCTGTGACCAGAGCTGAGGCTGGGAAAACCCAGACGTGGGGCTGGCCCCATGGCCAAGTGGTTAAGTTCATGCACTCTGCTTCAGTGGCCCAGAGTTTCCCTGGTTTGGGTCCTGGGTGCAGACCTAGCACTCATCAGGCCATGCTGAGGCAGCGTCCCACGTAGCACAACCAGAAGGACTCACAACTAGAGTATACAACCATGGGGGGGGGGGCGGGCTTTGGGGAGGAGGGGAAGGAGGAGAAGGGAAAAGGGGGAGGAAGGGGAGGAGGAGGAGAAGAAGAAGAAGAAAAAAAGGATTTGCAATAGATGTTAGCTCAGGTGCCAATCTAAAAAGAAAAAGAGAGAGAGAGACCCCAGACCTACTAGGTGGAAGGATTTGTTGTACCAGATATTAAGAATTACTTCCAAGCCTTAATAACTAATACTGATTTCTGGTATAAGAATAGATAAATAGACAAACTGAGCAAAATAGACAGCTTAGAAACAGGCTTATATTTAGATGGATAGTTGATATATGGCAAAGGTGACATTACAAATCAATGTGAAAAGGATGGAATAATCAAAAAACGGTATTGGGACAATAGGATATCCACACTGTAATAAATTTAGATCTGCACCTCGCACCTAAACACAAATTAATCCTAGTTGAATTAAGGACCAAACAATGAAAAAAATCACTTTAAAACTCTTAGAAGGACCCATGCTACAACATGGATGAAATTTGAAGACATTATGCAAAATGAAATAAGCCAATCACAAAGGACAAATACTGTATGAATGCACTCATATGAGGTACCTACAGTAGTCAAACTCATAGAGAAAGGAAGCAGAATGGGAGAAGGAGAGAGGAAATGGGAGTTAGTCTTTAATGGGTACAGAGTTTCAATTTTGTAAGATGAAAAAAGTTCTGGAGATGGATGGTGGTGCTGGTTGCACAACAATGTGAATGTAGTTAATGCCACTAAACTGTACACTTAAAAATGGTGAAAATGGTAAATTTTATGTTATGTATATTTTACCACAATTAAAAAAAACTCCTTGAAGAAAATGTAGACAATGTCTTCCACTTCAGTAATATGGCACACACAGCTATACAGACAGTCCCTCCTACTGATAACTAAAAATGCTTAATAAACATTTAAAATATTCTTTAAAATGCCACCTGATGATTCTGGACACCTCAAGTTTTAAAATGGCTCTGGATTGGTAGAATTCTGAGCACCTGGTAGAAATATGTATAATACTCTTTGAAGGAATTCACCTTCATTGGAGACCTCACAGAATCACCACAAGTAATTTTCAGGGAAATGAGCAGCTTATAGTAAAAAAAAAAAAAAAAAAAAAAAAAACAAGCACTCAAGAAACAAGGCACCATGATAAGAATCAGCAGAAGCAACAGACAGCAGCAGAAAAGGATTCACAAAAATTGTTATAAACCAAAGGAGTAGTCTGTATAGTCTGAGATGTAAAAAAGAAGTGGTAAATTTATTGGTATAAAATAATAATAATGACTTCTGGACCAAAATTTGAAAAAATGTAATTAAAATACATGGCAACAATAACATAAATCAGGAGGAAAAGAAAATGGAGTTAAAGTGTTCTACGGTTCTTAGGTTATACCAGAGGTAAAAGTATTGCTTAGCTTAGGACTCTGATAAGTCAATACACATGTTGAAATTTCTACTAACCACTAAAGAATAGAAACTGTACTATAACTTCCAAATAAAGGGAAAAACAGAGGGATTATTCAAAAAACCTCAATCAATCCAAAAGAATTCAATAAGGAGAAAAAAGAAATTAGACAAATAGAAATCACAAAATAAAATGACATATTTTGAAATAAACTATTCAAAGAGACTTATGCACCCTTATGTTCATTGCAGCATTATTCACCATAGCCAAGATGTGGAAGCAACCCAAATGGCCGTCAATTGATGATTGGATATAGAAGCTGTGGTAAATATATACAATGGAATACTACTCAGCCATAAAAAAGACAAAATTGTCACATTCACAACAACATGGATGGACCTTGAGGGTATTATGCTAAGCAAAATAAGCCAGACAGAGAAAGACAAACACTGTATGATTTCTCTCATATGTGGAAGATCAATAAATACAAGGACAAAGAGAACAGATTAGTGGTTGCCAGAGGGGAAGGGGGTTGGGGGTGGGCACAAGGGGTAAAAGGACACATATATGTGGTAACTGACAAATAACATTGTACAACTGAAATTGCACAATGTTATAAACTATTATGACATTAATAAAATTTTTAAAAAGGTATATTTAAACCTAAACATATGAGAAATGCTATTAAATGATAATAGACCAAATGCTCCGTTAAAAGGTAAGATTGCCAGGGGCTGGTCCCGTGGCTGAGTGGTTAAGTTCGCGTGCTCCGCTGCAGGTGGCCCAGTGTTTCGTTGGTTCGAATCCTGGGCGCGGACATGGCACTGCTCATCAAACCACGCTGAGGCAGCGTCCCACATACCACAGCTAGAAGGACCTACAACGAAGAATATACAACTATGTACCGGGAGCTTTGGGGAGAAAAAGGAAAAAAAAATAAAATCTTTAAAAAAAAATTAAAAAAAAAAAAAAAAGGTAAGATTGCCAGACTAGACAAAATTTAAAAATCCAGTGATAGTCTCTTTGAAAGAAAGACATCCAAAACATAAGGCAGATAGGAAAGTTTACAGTAAAAGGATGGTGAATACATATATAATCCACATACCAACCAAAAGGCAGCATATTAGTAAGAGGCAAAACAAACTTTAAGGCAAAAAGCGCTGCTAGAGATAAAGAGGTTCAAAATTTTCACAAAGAAAATTCCAGTCCTAGATGGCCTACCAGGTAAGTTCTATCAAATATTCAAGAAATAAATAATTCCAAAATGTTTTGTTACTGGACCAAACATGGTTCCCTTCTGGGGAGCTAAATCAAACTGCACCAGAAGTAGTTGTTTCAGAAAGTAGAATTTTTATTTGCAGCATGCCAAAAAGAAAATGGAGACCATAGGGAATAGTTTCACAAAGCTATGGCCCCCTGAGCACAGGGAAGTGGGTATCTTTATTTGGGGTAGGGAACGAATATTCAAAGGGGGAAGTTTCATCATAACAGCTACATGTTAGGTGGACAAAAGCTTGCACATGTGTGGTTTGAAATCATGCTTCTACATACATCGCATGACCTAAAAATGGCTGCTTCGCCTCTCCTAGATGAAGGTAATTTACAATGTTAACGAGGGCAGGTTACTGTAGAACAACTCTCTGCCTATCTGCGCAGGTCTCGGTCTTGTGGTTGTGGTCTGGGCTGGCCTGGTCCATTTCAGAGTGACTGGGTCCAGGGTGGTTGCTGCTTAGAGCTTCTTCCTGGAACATAGCTGAAAACCACAAAAGCTCAAGGCCCCAAGTAGTTAGATAAAGGAACACCTGCACCTTTCAAGAAGACAAGAGAATTAGGTCAAACACAAAGGTCAGAGTTTAGGCAGGACAAGAGAAGCAGGTTAGGGTTTATGTCTGGAGACAGTTTCAGGGCTAGTGTAACACATAAGTGAGAACCTTATAGGAAGAGTAAGAGAAAGGACAATTACAGGACAATCACATTCACAAACTTAGATGCAAAAGTCCTTAGCAAAATAATACCAAATCAAATCAAGCGATGTATAAAAAGAAAAATCTAACATGACCAAGTTGGGTTTACTTCAGATAAGGAAAAAAAAAATCAAACAACGTAATTTGTTATGTTAACAGATTAAGGTGAAAAATCATATACATATCTCAATAGATGCAGAAAAAGCATTTGATAAAATTCAACATCTATTTATGACTTTAAACAATCTTAGCTAACTAGAAATAGAAAGGAATATCTATTCAATAATGCATTGGAGCTCTTAGTGAAGTAGAGCAAGAAAGAAAAATATGTATAAGGATTAGAGTTAAAGAAACAAAACTAACATTATTTATTATTTGAAAATGATATCTAAGTAATTCAAAATAATTAATACTTTACTGGATAGAAAAATTGATATACAAAGTTACTGGTTAGAAAAATCAATATACAAAATTTTTTTTTCCTTTACCCTAGCAGCTGGTAGGTAGAAAATAAAAATTTTAAAAGGATGCCATTTGTAATGGCATAAAAGTATGAAGACGGGAATAAATCTAACACTAAATGTTAGATTCTATGGAGAGAATTTTAAAATTTTATTTAAAAGATCAAAGAAGAGGTAAACAAATACACAGGGATTGCAAGATTCACTGTTGTAAAGATGTTGATCATAAAAAAGCAACTGGTACAGAACTTGCTCTGCCACAGTACACAACCAGGAACCTTGGCAAAAGATATGAGACAACTGTTTTCAGACACTGTGACAACAGACAGGGAAAGACTGATCTCCGAGAGAAGGAAAACAAATAAAACCAGCCTTACAATTGCCCCAGTTTGCTACCTGGTGGCAATTTTGAGATTACAGCACAAGGAAGGATAACTTAAGGCACAGTGGTCTCACTAAATTGAGGAGATAGAGATTGGATCTTTTGGAGGGGAGAGAGCTGGAATTTGTGGGGCAAAGTACTAGTGAGGAGGGAGCTGGACAGAGAAAGAGCTTCCGAAAACTGCACAGGGGTCATCTTGAGTCTTTGGCTGAGCACCAACCTCTACATGCACAGAATGAAACTCCACAAAGCTGGGCAAAGAGCAACTCCTGGGGATCCTAAGGTGCACAACTCTCAGGGCACACAGAGGGCTAGGAGATGTTCAAATTCTACCCAGCCAGAGGACAGAGACCTCGCTGAGCCACAGGGCAATCAACAGAAACCCCAGAGGGGCCAAGGTTTAGAATTAAAGCTAAACTAGCCAGAGAGTGAAGGCCAATCCAGACACACTCTAACAAAGCTGAAAATAATCCTCAAAAGTATCAAATTGATCCACAGCTAACCTAACTACTAACCTCTGTGCCAGAACAAACTGCAAAACTCTTTGGAAAAAGACAACAAATGCAAAAATATAATATATAATGTTCATATACACATGATATATACACGCATATATTATATATACATGCACGCATACATTTTATCCGCATATATATATATATATATATATATAGTTCCAGCCCCTTTTGCTTTGACTTAACTTCAGCGCTAATGCTACCAGATTTCCTGATAATGCAAAAGTGATCACTTCATGTACATAAAATTGTCTTCTCTCTGTGTTTCACAGTCAAACAACAACATAAATAATAGCAAGTATGAAAAAGGATATTCTAATTTTGCTTATTCATGTGTATCAAGCCCTTTAGGAGTAAAAAAAGCTAAACGTTTTTCTTCCTGTCTTCTCTTTGGCTCTACCTCTCCTCACGCAGTCTCATCACCCGCGGTTCGCATCCAGTGGTGTGCTGGAACTGGCTCCTGCCAGCTCAAGAGAGCCAATGTCTAGTATCCAGGAATTTGCATCCAATCGCTAAACTGTAGGTAGCTTGAAATCAGCCATTTCATTGGGAATATTTACACTACAGAAATTGAGAAGGAGCACGAATCAGGGCTTTATTTCAGCATGCTGATGTGCTAGTACACGGCTGTGTGTGTCCCCTAGAGTCAGCACACCACAGCCTCAGGCCAGATCTGGCCTGCTACCTCCTGTTGTAAACAAAACTTTAAACCTAAAATATTGACTGTCGGGCTCTTTACCACAAAAGAAATGGCAAACAAAGCTATGTCGAAGCAGAGGTAATAGCCGGACATGCCAAATAAAAATAAATGATAGTTTGAACAGAATTCATCAGAAAGTTTCATCTTGGAAAAGTTCTTTTTACACATTCTTATATGCATAAAGACTAAAATCTTATAGCCATTTATTTTTTTTATAGTCTGAGACAACTAGCAACAGTATACATTTGGTAAAATAACCTCCAAAGGGCCGGCCCCATGGCCGAGTGGTTAAGTTTGCGCGCTCTGCTTGGGTGGCCCAGGGTTTCGACGGTTCAGATCCTGGGCGCGGACATGGCACCGCTCGTCAGGCCATGTTGAGGCGGCATCCCACATGCCACAACTAGAAGGATCCACAACTAGAATATACAACTATGTACTGGGGGGATCTGGGAAGAAAAAGCAAAAAAAAAAAAAGAAGATTGGCAACAGTTAGCTCAGGTGCCAATCTTTAAAAAAAAACCTCAGAAAATACCATCGTCAAATATAACTCTGCCATTTCTGGTTTATCTAAGCAGTTTTATATAGACATTTAACATTCTCTAATAATGTCCACCCAGTGATGGTGCCATTCTCCGGTCTTCTTACTTCAAAGGTCCTACCAAGCAGGTCATGCATAGTTTTCCTTTGCTTTTTAATTTGTGTTAACATTTATACAAGAGAAGATTTGGCATAAAAAATGAAATTCCCTGTGTCTTTTGAAAATTCAAAAGATCTGGTAACGTCAGGTCTACATTCCTGTGACAAGATGCAGCCACTCACTTTGGAAGGGACATGCAAAGTTCCAAGGTACTCATCACTCCCTATTAATTTCTGACACACACGAAAACATGCCCAATTCACTTATTTATATTTCCTGTCTCTCCACCACCTCTCCCATCCCCAAGGCGACTGTTCTTCTCGACTTCTCAGTCTCCTTCGCAAGTTCTCTTCCATCTCTTAAATGGTAGTGCTTCCTAGGGTCTCATTTTTGGCTTTCTTCTCATCTCCTTCTATAATTCTCACTGGACAACCTCATCGATACCCACAACCTGAAGTTGAACTACGAATCTCAGTGATAAGGATTAAGAGCACAGACAGCAATCTCACACTGGTAGGAACCTCCAAGAATATTCAGAATCTTTTTCCTCTAGCCCTTACCTCGTATCGGAACCCTTGTTCCATATGTCTATCTGTAGACATTTCCCAGTAACTAAGACAACATGCCCCACACTCAACTATTATCTTCTTCCCAAAATCAGTTCTTCATGATTCCCTCACATTGTTTAATGGCACCATAAACCACTCAGTTATCTACCACAGACTTTTGGGATTCACCCTAGACTCTTCCCTCATGTTCATATCCATATCCAATTTTTACTATCAATTCTATTCCATTAATATATGTCTCAAAATTCCCTTTTTCATTTCCATTTGAATTGTTTAGTTCAGACACATCTCATCTTCATGTAGAACTATAACCATAATTTCTTAAGTTGTCTCCAAGCTTCTTGTTTTGACTCTGTCCAATTCGTTCATTCCGCATGTTGCCGGCAGTGCGAGCTTTCTAAGAGTGCAAATCTGATCATGACCTTCCCCTGCTTAAACTCCTCCAGTGGTTCCCCACCACTTATAGCATTCAGTCTGTTCCTCTGTATGAAATATAGGATTCTCTGTGATCTAACTTCTGACCATCTTTACAGCTTCATTACACACCACCCTCCCACATGTACCCATGCACTTCAAATACCCTGCACAATTTGCAGTTACTGAGTCATGACATTTTTCACCTTCATCTTTGCACATGTTTTTCTGCCTGGAATGGATTTTTTTTCCTTCTCCCATCTGCTTTTTAAAGTCCTTCATAGACTTCAAACTCAGTTCAACGTCAGATCCTCCAGGAAGATTTCTGTCATATTTAGTAAAGTGTCTCCTTGTTCCCAACTCTTCCGGTAAACTTTCCACACCGTTCTAAATAATCGTCAGTATGTCAGTAGAGGGAGACAGACAAGTCTATGGCACTGTTTTTCCATCAATGGAGATGAGTAACTATGCCAGCTCCACTCTCTTATCTGATGTATATGTCAAGATTTCTTAAATAGGGGTCCTCAAATCCCTAACTTGTTTTTAAAACAGTTGTTTATCACTTATAAACTACTCATTTCTCATAATTCACAATTAAAACATTTTTATATAAAAAGCCTTTTAGCTTATTAAGTCAAAATTTCTCTGCTGACATATTCTTAGAGAAGTATAAGACGTGTTTACAGGAACTCTGTTCATTTCTCAAGTCTGAAAAACACTGTTCTAAATAGCTGGCTGAGATATGTATAACCATATCAGTTTTCCTCTATGAAAATCTAAGTGACCAGTACAAAAGAAAACCCACAATATTGACCTCGTGATCACTACAGTAGTCACTGTGTATTACTCACAACTACCTTTCAGGTACTTTAGCGGTCAGCATTAACAAAATTGACACCTGAATGATGTATGTCTTGTAGACTAATGCTTCCTAGTTCAGAGATTGGAGATGTTTAGGAACAGAATGAAGAAGATATGTTTAAGAAATCAATCTGATTATCAACATTCTAATCTAAACTAACCCTATCAACTGCAAAATAGGATACAGCAACACAAATGAGAATTATATCACTGTATTTTTTCTTTTTGAGGAAGATTAGCCCTGAGGTAACAACTGCTGCCAATCCTCCTCTTTTGGCTGAGGAAGACTGGCCCTGAGCTAACATCTGTGCCCATCTTCCTCTACTTTATATGTGGGATGCCTACCACAGCATGGCTTGCCAAGCAGTGCCATGTCCACACTCGGGATCCAAACTGGAGAACCCCGGGCTGCTGAAGCAGAACGTGTGTACTTAACCGCTGTGCCACTGGGCCGGCCTGTATGTCACGGTATTTAAATGACAAGCTGGACAAGTGGGGAAAGACTGGAGATCTCCCTAGGAGAGAGAGAAAAACATTAGTTATAGACACAAGTTTAACCATTTGAGTGTGATCTCCACATAGGGTGGGGCCCTGGCCTTCCCTGTTATCTGCACTGTTGAAGTGGAAGCATATTTCCCTGCTCTATCCCTGGTAGTCAATGATAAAAAAAAATGCAGACCATCCAGCTAACAAGAGGGCTGGGAGTAGGCGGTGGGTAAAGCACACGTAGGTGTTGCACCAAACTAGTTAGCTAACTAACTCACTAACCTGCCCCTACCTACCACACATGAGAAGTGGGCCTGGCTATCCCTTTGGAATATCTCCCTGTGGACAATGCCTCAACCAACAAAATTTTCTTTTTCATCTCTCTGCCTTATTTTTTTATTTTTAATTCTTTTTTGAAATCCCCTCTTCCTTCCTTTTCCCCAAAATTTAAAATCCAAGGCTATTCCCCATCTCCATTCCAATTTTCCCTTGCCTGGAAAAGAAGCAAGGGGTCATTCCTTAGGCAGATATTTACTGAGTGCACACTGTGAGCTAGACACTGTGACCAGGAAAGGCTTACTTCCTTTGTAAGGGTGGCGCTTGATCCAAAAAGTAAACAAATTAAATAATTATAAATTATGCAAAATACTATGAGGGAAATAAATAATAATGGGAAGGGGGCACTAATTTGGATAGGATGGCCAAGGTAGCTTTCTCTGAGGAAGTGATGTTTAAGCTGAGAGCTGAAAGATGAGAAGGAGCTAGATATGCAATGGATGCTGGAGAAGAATGTTCCAGGCAGAAGGAACAACTTGTTTAAAGGCAAGAAATATCTTGACAGAGAAACTGAGAAGTAAGTCTTGGCTGGAGCATAGTGAGAAAGAGGAGGAGGATGCAAGATGAGGATGTATTGGAGAGGATGGGTCTAGCTCATGTCAGGCCTTATGGGCCAAGATAAGAAGTTTGACTTTTGAGAGCCATGGGACACTATCAGAGAGTGGATTTTTTGCGGGGGAATGACATGATCTAATTTGTTTTAAGAGGATCACCCTTATAGCTGCGGAGAATGGATTGGAAGGGAACAAAAGTGAAACCTGACAGAACAGCTAGGTACATTGCTTTTCAACATGAATCTGCAGACAAATAACCTGGAGATCTTATTAAAATGCAGTTTCTGGTGTGGCGGTCTGAGATCCTGCTTTTCTATTAAGCTCCCATGTGATACTGATGCTGTTGGTCTATGGACCACACTTTGAGTAGCAAATTACTGGGAGATTATGCAGCATCCAGGTCAGAGATGATAGTGATTCAGAAAAGTGTAATGGCAAGAAAGATGGAGGAAAGTAGGTGGATCCAAAATATATTTCATGCTGGATGGGGGATTAGGAACATTAAGATGGTTGCAACCTTCTCCCTGCTCCTGTTTTTTTGTTTTTTTAATGAGAATTCTCACACAGGGAGAATGAATTTTAGGTCAAAAGCTCTCACTAGGGCTACAAAGACGTCCCATCCAAATGCTAGTGAAACTTCTGAACCTGACTATGCTAAAAGAGCATTTCTTCTCCCTAAACATGCGTTACAAAATCTTCTATTAACATTTATTGGGATTGCCATTCCCGATCACCCTTCCTTGTTCGTGGGATCCCCCTCAAACAAGTGGGAAGTATGAAATTAATAACAGTACTGTTAATAATAACAGTAGTTCTCAAAGTGTGGTCCCTAAACCAGCAGCATCAGCATCAAATGGGAATTTGTTAGAAATGAAAATTCTTGAACTCCACCTTACACCTACTGAATCAGAAAATCTGGGAGTGGGTTCCAGCAATCTGTGTTTTAATACACCCTCCAGATGATTCTGATGCTCGTCCAAGTTTAAGAACCACTGACTTAGAAAACATTAGTGTATATATTAGTGGACATTAATATCATGGATCCAGGATCTTTCTGAGGGAATTCTTCAGGAAGATAAGAAAAAGATAGAGCAACTTTAACCAAATTATAACACCTGGGACACAGAAAAATAAGCCATCTGAGCCTCTTAGACCACGTGCATGGCAGCTTTCACTACTACAGTTGGCCCCTCATGGGTGCCACTACTACAACAAAAAGCATAAAGTCGAAACGAAAAAGGAAGACCCGTCGTCTCTTTAAAATAAATTGCTTAATAATTTTCAACTTAAGTGGATATTTGATATTTGCTCTTTGTGCTCTCCTTTCTCCTAGCCATGATTATGAATTAGGGGCGTGAGGATGGAAGAATATGAGAATCACCTAAGGAGCTTTTTCAAAATATGCATCTCTCATCCCTTCCCCCTGAGATGTTGACGTAGGAGTGGACATATGTCCTGAGAAATCTTCCTTGTGATTCCAAACTTCTTCCAGCCTCACTTCTCCCCACATCCCCAACGAACTATTTTAGCCTCTTGTCAATGCGGGAGGAAGTATCAGATCACCAAATTTATCTTCTATCCTCCAGTACTCATTAACTTGCGCCTACTGTGGCTTTGCACCATGCTGGGAGATATAGTCTCTGTCCTAAAGGATGTAATTTTCAACATAAAAGAAACAACCAGTTAAAAGCATTAGACTAAATCAAGTACTATATTGTGTGACAGAGACTTTAGGACTATGAAATTTGGAGAAGAACAAGATCAAGGTTTCCCTCTCATTTTCACAACTTTATCTTCTCATCTTGGAATATGGGGGCCAGATGGCCTAAGCTGCCAAAAGGACTCACATTCCACTCATGCATAGGAACAAAAAACACAGAAGGGAAGAGTAACAGCAGTTACTTTAGGAAACACACCTCAAAATTACAGATGAGTTAGGGCCAAAGTAACCTACGAGAGAAAACAGGGAAGTCTTCTGATTAAGAGCCACTGTGGGCCTTGTGTGTATTTCATGCTTCTCCATTCCTCTCCTGTTGCCTGATTCTTAGCCATTTTGCTTCTTGTTTATTCTTTCAGCAGTGGGCCAGAGGAAACAGTAAATAAACTTTAGTGTAATTTATCTTATACTCTTTAACAATAAAAGGTCTAGTGACAAGAAAATTTCAGTGTTGGCTAAGCTTTATGTGGGGATATGGATGTGAATTCCAAGATATGTTGTTAAGTGAAAAAAACAAAGGTGGGAACAGTGTGTATATATTCAATTTCTGTTAAAAGGGTGAAAATAATATTTATATTTATGCATAAATGTTTGGGGGAAGATACACAAGAAACTGGTAACATTAGTTGCCCCTGAAAAGAGGAATTGGGTGACTGGCGGACAGGGTAAAACGGAGAGTTTTCACTGGATACCCTTTTGTACTTCTTGAATTTTAAACCATGTGTTTGCATTACTTATTTCACAGATAAAAACATTTTTTTTCATATTTTTTCTTTCTTGATTTTTCTTTTATTCTACTGTCACTTTTTTTTAAGATTTTATTTTTCCTTTTTTCTCCCCAAAGCCTCCGGGTACATAGTTGTATATTTTTAGTTGTAGGTTCTTCTAGTTGCGGCACATGGGGCGCCACCACAGCATGGCCTGATGAGCAGTGCCATTTCTACACCCAGGATCTGAACTAGTGAAACCCTGGGCCTCCGAAGTGCAGCGCATGAACTTAACCACTAGGCCATGGGGCTGGTCCTGATAATAATATTTTTAAAACATATTGGCTAAGAAGAGATTTAGGAATCTCAATCCTTTCTTCTAAGAGGCGTCATGGTATAATAAAAAGAGCAGTTTTTGGAGTTAAAAAAAAAGACCTTGTTCTGAAACCTAGTCTGCTACTTAGTAGTTTTGTGACCTTGGCCAAGTTCCTTAAGTTAGCTGAATCTCAGTTTGGGGCATCAATAAAATCGGTATAACAAAAACTACTTTGTGAGGATTAGACCTTATATAAAATTGCCTTGTGCTTACTAAATGGTAGCTATTATTCTGTGGATTTCAATTACCCCTGCTATCCATTACCACCAATTACGTGTTGGATGTTGATTAAAGGGAACCTGAGATATGAATGAGGTCTAAGAGAGTCTTAATTTACAGATCTCAACTAACTACATGGGGGGGGGGGGCAGCAATCATTCTTTTAAAAATCGTATTACAGTACTTTGTGGGTCTTCAGGTGCAAAAGCCCAAGGGCTTTTTAAGGCTTCTTAAGGACTATCTCAAAACAAGCCATCAATGGCATTTAATGATGGCCAACTCCATAACGCAATTTCATATTGGTTGTCCCTCCCTCCCTGCTTCAACTCCCCTTTTCCTGCCATTTCTTGGAACTGCTGGTCCTAATAAAGTAATAGTACATAAGCCTTTTGCCTCAGGCCATGTATAGTTTCTGGAGAAACCCAAGCTTAGACCAGGGCCTGCCTAATTCTACTGAAGTGTCTGGAACTATGTAGCAGATACTATTGGTGCCCTGCCCTTACACTCTCAGGCTTTAATATTAATAGGTCTCGCTTTCCTGAATGCCAGCATTTGCATCTCTTGCTCTGCTAGAGGGCTTTCTTTGCCACCCTCAACCAACATTTTCTCCCATTCTATGGGATGTCTTTTAATTTTCTTGACAGCATAGTTTGCCCCATAAGTTTTTAATTTTGATGAAGTCCAATTTATCAAATTTATTTATATTACTTGTCCCTTTTGGTGGTGTATCTAAGAAATCACTGTCTAACCCAAGGTCACTAAGATTTGCTCCCATGTTTTCTTTTAGTAGTTTTATAATTTTTTTTTCTAAAGATTGGCACCTGAGCTAACAACTGTTGCCAATCTTTTTTTTTTTTCTGATTTTTCTTCCCAAATCCCCCCAGTACACAGTTGTATATTTTGTGGGTCCTTCTAGTTGTGCTACGTGGGATTCTGCTTCAGCATGGCCTAATGAGCAGTGCCATGTCCCCACCCAGGATCTGAACCGGTGAAACCCTGGGCTGTGGAAGCAGAGCACAGGAACTTAACCACTCAGCAACAGGGCCAGCTCCTTTATAATTTTTTTACCTTTAGGTCTATGATCCAATTTTAGTTAATTTTTGTGTATGGTTGAGGTAGGGGTCCAATTTCATGCTTTCATGTGTTGATATCCAGTTGTCTCAGCACCATTTGTTGAAAAGATTACTTTTCCCCACTGAATTGTTTTGGCACCCTTGTGGAAAATCAACTGACCATAAGTGTAAGAGTTTATAACTGTATTCTCTATTTTATTCCATTGATGTATGTCTATCCTTATGACAGTACCATACTGTCTCGATTACTATAAATTTTGTAGTAAGGTTTGAAATTGGGAAGTGTGAGTTCTCCAACTTCGGTCTTCTTTTTCAAGATTGTTTTGGTTGTCATCTTTGCTTTTTGATTTTTACTTTTTGGATCTTGAGAAATCGTTTTGGACTCCAAAAGCCATAAAATATTTTTCCATATGGTTTTCTAAAAGTTTTATCATTTACCCTTCTCATTTAGACGTTTGATCTATTTGGAATTTATTTTAGTGCATGGTGGGAGGTAGGGTCTAATGTTATGCTTTTGAATTGTATTAACACTGTTTTTTTCTAAAGTCCATTCTTTCTTCCACTGGTCCACAAAGCAAAACCTGTCACAAACCAAGTTTGCGTACATGTGGGGTTCTATTTGGGGATCCTATTCTGTTTCATTGGTCATTTTTTCTATCTCTAAACCAGGACCACACTTGCCTTAATTACTTTAGCTTTTTAATTAGGTAATCTGTAAGGCAAACCTCCCCACCTGTTCTTCATGAGTCTATTTTTGGCTCTTACATGTAAATTATAGACACAGTTTGACAAGTTACACACACACACACAAAAACAATTTCATTTGGATTTTGGTTGGAATTTCATTGAATCTATGGATCCATTTGGGAAGAACTGATTAAAAAACAAACAGTATTGAGTCTTACAATCAATAAACATGATGTATCTCTTCATTTACTTAGTCTGGGCCACAGTGTTGCAGAGTTCCAGAGGTGTCTTTCTCACCCTGAGATCCATTTAGTTCTTCTCTCCTTTGTGCCACCTGTCTTTTTCTTGAGTGTAGAGAATGCTCTCAACACATCAAATTAAGAGTAATGTTAGCTGTGGTATTTGGTAGATAACCTTAATCTGATTGGAAAGGTCCTTTTTATTCCTTGTTTGTTAAGAAGGATTTTCTTTTTTTTTTTTAAAGATTGGCACCTGGGCTAACAACTGTTGCCAATCTTCTTCTTTTTTTTATTCTTTTCCCCAAAGCCCCCCAGTACATACTGCTATGTCCTAGTTGTGAGTGCCTCTGGCTGTGCTGTGTGGGACACTGCCTCAGCATGGCCTGATGAGCGGTGCCATGTCCATGCCCAGGATCCGAACAGGCAAAACCCTGGGCCGCCGGAGCACAGCGCCTAACTTAACCACTCAGCCACGGGGCTGGCCCCGGAAGCTTTTTTAAAAAATCATTCTGTGTTGAATTTTAACAAACATATTTTGTTTCAAATATTAAACTAATCCTGGATTTGTGAGATACACCCATCCTGGTAATGACGTATTATCTCTTTTATATACTGTCAGATTCCATTTTCAAACTGAACTTATTTAGAATTTTCACATGAAGATTTTCACCATGTCATGATGGTTCTCTATTGTTTTAGTCAGGTTATACTGTTATATTGATATCAAGGTTATACTAGTTTTATAAAGAGAGTTGGGGAGTTAATCCTTTTTTTCTATTCTCTGATATAGTCAGTATAACATTGGAAGTGTATGTTCCTTGACTGGCAGAACTGTGGGTCTGAAGTTTGCTTTGCAGGAAGATTTTAATTTACTGACAATTTATTTCATGGCCAGAGAACTACTATTTAGAGATACAATTTCTTCTTAAGATAGCTGTAGGAAATTATATTTTCTAAGACTATCAATTTTAGTCTACTTTTCAAAATTTTTAGCATAAATTTGTTCATAATATCTTATGTTTTTAATGTTGGAAGCATTTCTAGCTCGGTTCACCTTTTCATTCCTATTACTGTTTATTTGTGCATTCTCTTTTTTCTTGACCAAGCTTGTTAGAAATTTGCTACTTTTATTGTTCTTTTGCATTGACCTGTATAAATTTGTTTACTACGTCATTACCTTCTTCTCTTATTCTTACTGTTTCCTTCAGTAAGTGTTTTGTTTACTGTTTCTTTTCTAACAAGTTTTATGCTTTGAGCACTGATTTCTAGTCTCTCTCATTTCTAATCTAAGCATTTAAGACAATAAGTTTCCCTCTAAGCTGTTTATCAGTTTTTCAGTTATAGAATTTCCATTTAGTTCTGTTTTTCTAGTTTCCATTTCTCTGCCAAGATGCTCCGTCTATTCACTCACACTTTTAAAAGAAAACTTCATCTTTTCCTTTAGACCCTTGAACATACTTATAAAAGCTACCTTAAAGTCCATGTCTACTTATTCCAACATCTAAGGTTGTCTCTGTCTCTACTATTTTGTCTCTTGATTAAGGGTCCCATTTCCCTGATTCTTGAGTCACTTGTCTAGTAATTTCTTGCTGTACGTGGAACTGTTTTGGATGCTACATTGTGAGGAACTGTATTATACTGTCTTTCTTTAAAGAGTGTGGAGTTTTATTCTGGAAGGTTGTTGATAACACTGACTTACCTTGATCCTATTCTGGCTTTGTCCTTACTCCTAGAACGTGGACCTTACTGGGGTTTCAGTTGAATGCCCAAGGTACTCAGTAAGATCTTTCCAGTCTGAATGGATTAGAATTCCACAATCTTCCAGCAGTGGTGTTTCCATTAAGCTCTCAGTCCCCCAACAGGCACTGCTGGTAGGCCTCACATGGTCTTGCCTTGCCTATGTGCAGCCAAGTACTTAGCCATAGTCCTGAAGATAACTTCCCCACACACCTTTGAGATTTCCTTCTTCACAGCTCTGTCATTTTGCGTATACTGAGCCACAAATTGCAGCCACCTCAGCAGCCCAAACTCTGATCTCTGCCTAGCAATACTGCTGCTCTGCACTTGGGTCCACCTTCCTCCAGCACACACCAGAAAGTGCCCTCATTCAGAATGGCAGGGTAAACATAAAGGCCACCTTATCTTAAGGATCATTGTCCTGTACTGTTGTCCATTGCCTGAAAACAGTCACTTTGTATATTTTGCTTTTATAGTTGTTGATAGCACAAGGCTAAGCCCAGTAGCAGTTAATCTACCATGTCTAGAAGCAGCAATTTCCATCATTTTTTTTTTTTGAGGAAAATTAGCCCTGAGCAAACATCTGCCACCAATCCTCCTCTTGTTGCTGAGGAATATAGGCCCTGAGCTAACATCCATGCCCATCTTCCTCTACTTTATACATGGGATGCCAAGTGGTGCCATGTCTGCACCCGGGATCTGAACCAGTGAACCCTGGGCCACCGAAGCGGAACGTGCGCACTTAACCACTATGCCACTGGGCTGGCCCCTCCGTCATTTTTTAATACACAATATTTTTATCTTCGGTTTAAAGATTTCCAAATTTCCATTATTTTCTAATTGATTCATGAGTACGCTTAGGCTCCAAACACATCAACTTTTATAAATACTTTTTCAGTATATATTTTTTATTAAATTTAATTATTTCTTATTTAACCCACTGTGATCACAGAATGCAGTATGTATGATACCATTCTTTTGAAATTTCTTCAGACTTCCTTTATAGCCCAATATATGGTCACAAATATTTTGCCAAATATTCCACTTGACAGAATGTGTATTCTGCAGTTTTTAGGTGGAGTGTTCTATGTGTGTCCATTGAAGCAAGTATATTAATGGCTTTGTTCAAATTTTCTATACTCTTTTATTTTTTTGTCTGCTTGATGTATCATTGAGAAGTGGGTGTTAAAATCTCTCATCGTGATTGTGGGATTTGTCTCTAATTCCTTGTTGTTCCTGGTGATTTGATCCTTTTATTCTATCTAGTGATCCTCTTCATCTTTAGTAAAGATCTTTGCTTTAATATTTCACTTTATCTGATATTAATAGGTTTATACTATCTTTCTTTTTGTTAAGTATTTACCTGATATACCTTTTCTATTCTTTTATTTTCAACTTTTTTATATTCTTACGTTTAGCTCCATCTTTTGTGAAGACAAAAATATTTGCAGACAATCAGTTCAATCCTATTTCATTACTGTGAAACAAGTGTCCCCCAGTAACATTTGGCAATAAGAGCTTGTAATAAAATATGCTCTTCCTTCATAGTAGTTTTCTTATTTTTTGTTCAGCTTTGGAAATTGGTATAACATAGGAAGATTAGAAGCTGGAGTGTAGAAAGTGACTGAGTATATGAGAACCCAATGGAGAAAAAAAAGGTAAAAGAAGTGAGGAAAATTCAAGCTGTGTGAGTGATCTTCAGATGAAATCAGACCTTACATGAGAGATCTAAGGATGGGAGGAAACAAGAAGTTACGGTTTTAAAATTTACAAGAAAGAGGACACTTTAAACAGTACAGTTTAAACCTGGAACCAATACAATATCCAAGGCCTGGCCTAAAAGGATCTGAAATGCCCAAGAATAGGACTGTAAAAGATGACTGAAAGGATATAAATATCATCTAAAACTTAAAAAGCAAGATTTAGGGATCATATCATAAGCATGATTTGATGAGAATCTGTATTTGCATATCTATATGTAATCTGCACCCTGAGATTTTTGTATTCTAAATGGCTTATTGTGTATGTTGTGCCAGTCAACCAGGATTCACGATTCTCCTTCCCAAACCTTTTCTTCTTCCACTATTCCTTATTTAAATAAATGGCATCCACCTACTTGCTTAAGCCAGAAACCTGAAAATCATCCTGGATTTATCCTTCCCTCACAATCCAATCCTATTGATTCTGTCTCTTAAATATCTCTTGATCAGTCCACTTTTCCCTCTTCTTCTCTGCCAACATCCTAATTTATTTCCTCTAATTGCCTCCTAACCGGTCTCTCCACATACATTATTTGTGTGCCATCTCTCCTCCATTCTGCACATAGTGCCTAGAATGATCCTACAAAAATGCAAGTGATCATGTCACTTCCCTGCTTAAACATATAAAACAATAAACAAAAAACTTCAGTGGCTTTCCATTACTCTCAGAGTGAAGACAAACCCTTAATCGGGCCTCCAAGATCTAGATGTTCTCTCTGTATGCTGGAGCCATGTTGGCTTTCCTTTCAGTATTTCAAAACCCACTCAGTGCTGTTCCCTCTGCCTATACCACTTTTCCCTCTGCTCTTGCTTAGCCAACTTCTCCTCATTTTTCCTGTTTTAGCTTTGATAGCTCTAAACCCATCTGACTCCCAAAATAGGTTACATAATCCCCTGTTGAAAGCTCCCATAGCATCTTGTACTACTTCTGCATAAACTCAATGCATTTGTAAATACTTGTGTAATGTTGGTCTCCCCTGCTCTGTTACCAGTTCCATGAGGCCTGGAACTATGTCTTATTCCTCTTCGTTCCTGTCTTCCGATCTCTGGCATGTTGTTTGGCACATGACAGGATCTTCATATCTGGCAAATGATCAACTCACTATGAATGAATGAATGAATGATTGAATAGAGAATTTGTGATATGACAGAGGAGTATAAAGCAGAGCTTTAGTCCTCAGGTAGAGATCTAAGGAAATTCTCCCTTCAGAGGAAGATTAACAATTAACATGGGAAACATTCTTTTTGAAGGAAACATGAATGATTCTTTTATTATTCTTTACTTTTCCCTTTGTTCAGGTTTTCGTCTGAAAGAACCAGGCTCAGGATTCTGGTATACTCAAAACACACCAGTAAAATGCAGAAGGAAGGAAATCTGTGTCTCCATTTTTCAGATGAGAAAACTGAAGTTCAGAGATCAAAATTACTGTTCATGGTCTCACAGCAGCTTGGTGACCTTTGAATTACGATAATGCCAGATGTTTTCTGTGTTTGATATTGAGGTATGGCCCCTATTCTGGAACTGTTTTTGTGATTCAATAAGGCCTATGATCAGAGAGTCTGATACTGGAAAATTAATCACTCCAAATCCTAAAAGTGTTTCCAACTGAATGTCAGCATAACGTAGTAATCCTTCCTTCCTGAGGTAAAGACGCTGTGCTCAAAATAGAGGTTTTGCCTCAGATAAAACAGATCATAACTAGGGTGAACCATATTATGGAAACAAAACTGTTTATACACCAGACTTCCAGGTTATGTGTGTCACAGAAGTGCAATTCTCCCTAAATTTGTAATTCTCTTTTCTTTGGCCACAGCTCTTCCAACAGAGCTTCCCAGCAGTGTCATGAATTTTCTTTTAAACATTATGTTCTAGTTGTGTGCCTAACACTGACAAATTCGTCTTTAACAAGAGTCTTCCTTACTGCTGCACCAGCCTGTCACCACTTCCTCTAAATGCAGGGTGGTTCTGAGTGAGTGACCTTTCAGAGACATTCCTCCTTGGTGTCTGGGCATGACCTCGCAATCTAGCCAAATAAGTTTGAGAGAGTCCAGCAAACTCTTTGGGCTGAATGAGGCTGATTTTATCTTTTTGCTTCAGTCACAATCATCTAATTATTAAGACTCTTGGTCATCTTAAGGAAAAATTGAATTTACTCAACATGTTTGTACAATGTAGCCTAGTTCTATGGCAACAGAAAATAGATCACTGAAAGAACAAATTTTTTAGTGGAAGCATCATAGTAAGTATGTGACTAAGAAAGGTCTCTCTTCAAATTATACCTCACATCTGGTCAATTACTTGAAAAAATACCTAAAATATTTTTGAACCAGCTCTCTAAAAATGCTCAAAACTTTTAAATTGCTTGTGGACATAATATTTTGTGCAGCTTTTTTTTACATTGTCAACACAGCAAAATGCTATAAGAATTATTAGGGACTGATTATTTAACAAAGTCATCACTAAGTTTTTTCTTTATATAATTTTTTATAGAGAATTTTTAATATGTCTAATCACTTTAAAGGGAATGACAGAAAGAAAGGGATAAGAAGGTAAGACATGATTAAGACTTTAACAAATAATTGGAAAGATAAGACTAAGACACACAACACAATTATGCAGTGATAAACATCAATATGTAATCAAATGCTAGATTGCACAGTAGCCAGAGTTAGCAAGGATGCAGAGAAATAAACAAGTCAAAACATTATTTCTGAGGAGGTAAATTGGTAAAATCTTGTTTTTTAGAAAATTAAGAATACCTATTAAATTTCCTATCATGATTTTCCTTTTCCAAAATGTAGATATAAAATCTGGATATAAGTTTTACAACCAGGGCTACTTTTTGTTTTTAATTTTTTCATGGAAAATTTTAAACACATACAAAAATAGGAAAATGCATCTTCATGCACACATCACCAAGCCACACAACAGTTTTATTTTCTTGGGATGGTCTTCCTCTAGAGATAGTCAGAAGGCTCACTTCCTCACACCTTTCAGAATTTAACTCAAATCACCTCACAGAGGACTTCTATGACCATCTACTTAAAACTGCACCCCCCAAAACTCCCTCTACAGTTTCCCTTTCTTATTTCTCACCATAACATTTACTACCTTCTAATATAGACTTTTAAAAAATATTTTTGGGGGCCAGCCCAGTGGCACAGTGGTTAAGTTCGCACGTTCTGCTTCTCGGCGGCCCTGGGGTTCACCGGCTCGAATCCTGGGTGTGGACATGGCACTGCTTGGCACGCCACGCTGTGGTAGGCGTCCCACATACAAAGTAGAGGAAGATGGGCACAGATGTTAGCTCAGGGCCAGTCTTCCTCAAAAAACATATAAATAAATAAAAATTAAAAAATATATATTTTATTTCTTATGTGTTCACAATCCAATAAAGTACATGAAGGCAGGGATTTTCAAATGTTTTCTTCATTGGCATATCCCAGTACCTAAAACAATGCCTGACACACAGAAGGGCTTAATAAATAATGAATGAACAAATGACTATGTATTGATGAGGGGAGATGTCTATGATATAAGAAGTTTAAAAAAACAGAAAAATTGCAACACAGCTTGGATAATACGATGCCATGCTGGGGAAAAAAGAAAAGTGGATTGTGACAGAGGGAGTAGCACTCATCAAATATTCTTCACTCCACACTCCACATTTCCCAGCTGACTTGCAGTTGGGTAGGGCTATGGTTACCAGCTACGGCCAATAAATTGTAACTGGAAGTGGAATATGTCAATTATGGGCTGAGACAGTAAAAAGTCCATGTGTGATTTTATAGTCTCAATGGAGAAAGGACAGTCTTACCAATAAATGGTGTTGGGAAAACTGGACCACCACATGCAAAAGAATCACACTGGACTACTATCTTACACCATACACAAAAATCAGCTCAAACTGGATTAAGACTTGCGTGTAAGACCTGAAACCATAAACCTCCTAGAAGAAGACATAAGGGATAAGCTCTTTGACACTAGTCTTGGCAATGATTTTTTGGATTTGACACCAAAAGCAAAGGCAGAAAGCAAAAAATAAACAAGTGAAACTACATCAGACTAAAAAGCTTTTGCACAGCAAAGGGAATCATTAACAAAATGAAGAGTCAATCTACTGAATGAGAGAAAATATTTGCAAATCATTTTATCTGATAAGGGGCTAATATCCAATATTTATAAAGAACTCATAGAACTCAAAAGTCAAACAACAAAAAATCCAATTTAAAAATGGGCAGAGGAGCTGAATAGAGATTTTTCCGAAGAATATACACAGATGGCCAACAGGTACGTGAAAAGATGCTCCACATCATTAATCATCAGGGAATGCAAATCAAAACAATGAGATACCACCTCACACCTGTTAGAATGGATATTATCAAAAAGACTAGAAACAACAAGTGTGGATGAGGATGTGGAGAAAATGGAACCCTTGTTCACTGTTGGTGGGAATGTAAATTGGTGCAGCCACTATGGAAACAGTATAGAGGTTCCTCAAAAAATTAAAAATAGAAATGCGATATGATCCAGCAATTCCACTTCTGGGTATTTATCCAAAGGAACTGAAATTACTATCTTGAAAAGATATACGCACCCCTCTGTTCACAGTAGCATCATTTACTATAGCCAAGACATGGAAACAACCTAAGTGCCCATCAACTGATGAGTGGATAAAGAAATTTTGGTGTATACGCATACACAGTGGAATATTATTCAGCCACAAAAAGGAAGGAAATCCTGCCATTTGTGACAACATGGATGGAACTTCAGGGCATTATGCTATGGGAAATAAGTCAGACAGAGAAATACAAACCAAATTCATAGATACAGAGAATAAAGTGGTGGTCAAAAGGTACAAACTTCCAGTTATAAAACAAATAAGTTGAATGGAAGTAATGCATAGCACGGTGACCACAGTTAACAATACTGTATTATATATTTGAAAGTTGCTAAGAGAGTAAATCTTAAAATTTCTCATCACAGGAAAAAAACAAATTTGTAACTATATGTGTTGATGGATGTTAAAACTAACCTTATTGTGTGATCATTTTGCAATATATACATATATCAAATCCTGATGTTACGGACCTACAACTAATACAATGTTATACGTCAATTATATCTCAATTTAAAAAAAAGAATCCATAAAATAAATAAAAATCACTGAGGACACACCAATGATTCCATTAAACTTGAAGTTGAGACTGTCACCTGCCTATCTGGGGCTCCTCACAGCAAGTAAGCCAACAGGCAGAGAAGGAGCTCACTGTGCTGGCCGGAGTGACCAAATGTGACTATTCAGGAGACACTGGGTTCCAAGGGCACAAACTGGGTAAGGAGGAATACGTCTGGAATGCAGGAGAACTTTGGGGTACCCCTTAGAACTCCTGTGTTCTGTCATAATTTTATAATTGATTGTTTCTCTCTTTGCTAAATTACAAAATTCACAGGATTTCTGTTGCTTGGGAGAAACTCACTGAAAACATAGCGCCAGAAGTGTAATATAAGAAAACAAGGCTAATGTTTCTTAAGATTAGTGGTGTTTATTTTTATGTCTCACATATTCTTTTGTATGTATAAGGGTAAAAACAAGGATGGATAGAGAGATGTGGATGCCATCAGCTGCACTGATGTTTGAAGTTGTAAGAATGCAAAAATCAGTAAGAGAGTTAACTGAAATTTAAATCTCACAAATGAGCAGAAAATACAATTTCTGGCAGACTATGTATGGCATTAATTCTTTGAACAATATTGGTTAAGAATAAAATACTTGGCAATTTCAACAAGCTGAAATTTACGGTATAAGGCAAGGAAGGGGAGCTATCAGCCATGACTTTGGCAAACTACTTAACATCTCTGAACCCGTTTCCTAATCTGTAAAACGGGGACACGTGCTCCTCAGGGAAGTCGCTTTGGAAATGGGAGCTCAGAGAAATGTCACTTTTCTTCTCCTAATCCAGGTTTCCCAACCTCAGCAGGGCCGACATTTCAGGCCAGGGAATTCCCTGTTGTGGGCGCTGCCCTGCGTATTTTAAGCCGTGGAGCAGCGTACCTGGTCT
This sequence comes from Equus asinus, assembly GCF_041296235.1. Taxonomy (NCBI): domain Eukaryota; kingdom Metazoa; phylum Chordata; class Mammalia; order Perissodactyla; family Equidae; genus Equus; species Equus asinus. Next base: position 64,175,381 of record NC_091796.1, on the reverse strand, counting down.
CTGCCCACCCCGCCCTCCATCCCCCGGAGAGAGGCCACTAACACCTCTGCCCAGACGCTGTCAACCGTGTCCTGGGGGACCCGCGTCCTGACGCCGCGCTCCACCCAAGAGGGTCTGAGAAGTAAGAAAACAGTCTCCACGGAGGAGACGGCAGCGGCCCGCCTCCTGGAGGTGACTCAGAACGCCGGGGAAGAGCCGCTTCCAGCTGCCAGGGAGGAGCCGAGTCCTCAGGACTGGACTGACCGTGAAGGGAAGGGGCAAGCGAGGGCAGGAGGCCGAGCCTTCGGTCTCTGAGAATCAGAGGCCCACACTGGTCACCTCTTGCAGTGCTTAGCTCACTAACAAGGAGATTTCGTTCCACAGCGGCCGAGACACCAACGCCGCGAAGGCCGCACGAGGCCAGCTCAAAGACACACCAGGCACCCACGCGGCAAGAAGCTCGCCGGCCGTCTTCGCCGCCGCCCGCGCGCAGGCGCTCCGCAGGCCCCGCCCCTCCTTCTCCCCCCCCGCCCCGGGGCGCCTCCGCCTCTGGCCGCCGGCGTGGGCCCTTAGTCAGCGAGACGGGGCGTGGTGGGGGCGTTGGCGGTGCCACGTCTTGGCGGCGGCGACTGTGGCGCGGGAGGTGGGGCTGGCCGGCAAGCCGGATCCGGATCCGGTATTGTGTCCCGGGTGCTAGAGAGTCCGACGGACTTGGAGCGCTGCGCCCACCGCAGGGCCTCTACGGGAGAGGGGCGCGAGCCGGGCCGGGGGGGCCCTGAGTGCCGTCGGCCTCCCTTCCGGTCGTCCAGCAGGTTTGCCTCTGCCCCGGGCATGGCGGGTGGGCCGGGGGCCGTTCGGGGAGCTGGGCTTTCCTTTTGGCCCGGTGGGGCATGTGGGGTGGCGGCGTTCGGAGCGAGCGCGGCGGACGCGCGTCTGGGGCGGAGGTTGGGGACGAGGCCTGTGGTCCAGCCGTGCAGGGCCCGGGACCGACTCTGCTCGCCAGGCTTCGGCTGGGAGCCGAGACCGTTGCTCCGGTCTCCACCGCCCTGGCTTCTGAGGTGCGAACGCCGGACCCCCTTCCCGGTTCCCTCCCGAGGCGCGCCCACGGCGGCCCGGAGCCGCTGGAGGACCGGCGCTTGCGCTGACCAAATCGGGGCTTTCACTGCGGGGAAGAGGGACGTCCTTTGTTTCCTTCCCGGGGCTTCTATCCCTAGGCACAGGTTTCTGTTACAGGAGCTGTTGAGGTAACCGAATTTAAAATTCCATACAGAATTGAACGGGCGATTATGGGATTAGTTTTTCTTCTGGATTTTCTGAAATGTGACCTCCAGATAAATCGTATACTATTTGTTATTCATTCACTAGACATTTATTGGGCTAAGGCTGGAGAGATACGAACCCAGGAAAAGTTCTTGAGAAATATTTAAGGAGGGTTGGGGTTTACTAAAATCCTTAAAATAGGACCCCAATGACAATGAGGAGGTTCAGCTTCAAACTGCAATTCTGTTTGCTGAAATTTCCTAGTTTTGCAGTACCTGGGACATCTTACGGTGCTGAAAAGTACTATTTCCTTGGTAAACGACATAAGTTTACCTACTTCGTTGTTTTCTAAAATCTTTTGAAGTTTGGTATCAAATCACCTTAACTTGCCCTGCAGATTAATTGTGCACCAGCAGAATTTTACTGGATGGGGACAGAGTAAGATAAAGGAAGCAACCTTAAGTATGGCTCTGTTTTGTAAAATAGCTCATAAAAAACATTTTGATATTAATCTCTGATTACCTGGTTAATGCATTCCTGTTTCTACCAGAATGCTTTAATGTATTTGACTAGCCTGAAATTCTTATTTTCCAAATAGAGGTTACAAGTGCTGCCTTGATTAAGTTTTTAACTCTTGTACAATAAAGTAGGGAATTCATCTTCACTAGCACATCTTCAGTACTAAGAGTACAGTCTGGAGTCATGCAGGAATGGCTACATAACTTGTCATAACCCGGGCATGAAAATGTAGGGCTCTTTGTTAAAAAAAATTAAGAATTTCAAGGCAGTGTCAGCAGAGAATTAAACCAAGTGTGGGTCTCCGTGCAACTGCACAGGTCCAGTGCTTATGAAGCTGGCCCTGTTGCCTGGTTTTGAATCCTCACTCTGTTCCTTATTGGCTCTGTTATCTTAAGCAGTTACTACCTGTTTCCTGGTCTGTAAAACGGGGATAATGACGATACATCTTTCATTGGTCTTTTTTTTCTTCTAAAGATTGGCACCTGAGCTAACATCTGTTGCCAATCTTCTTTTTTCTTTTGTTTTATGGTAGTACATTACGGACAGATATCTGTAAATTCTTTGTTTCAAAGAAGAGCTAGAGGCAGCTGTCCAAGAGGAGAGTTTCTTTAACTGGGTACAGGGATAGAAATAAAAGTTGGGGGTTGCTTTACAGTTTCCTATAACAATTGTTAGAAAGACCGTTTCTTCCAGCAATTCTGTGCTCCACAGAAGTGCCTCCCCCCCACCGTTTTTATGCTTTATATAATTTTTCATCCCTTCTATCATTATATTATTTCAATTTTATTAGACTACATGTAGTAAGAACCTGCCCATTTCTGAACGTTGAGAGGGAAATACCACAATTGATCATTTTTCAACAGTATGAAAAACACTGGCTTTTCTTAAGCTGCTCAGATGCAGCTGAGAAACTTACATTATAGATTTTTAGGAAACCTGTGAAAACAAAATCCCAGACTCCCAGGGTGAATCTATCATGGATGAGAACAAATACTACAGTGAACACAGAATAATTAAGTCATTTAAGCCAGTAGGTCAATTATTTTCTGTCCATGGTTCATATAAAAAAAAGTTACATGCCCCATAAGTGTTCCTTAGTGGCAAGTAAGAACAACAAAATGCTTTCTCAGCCCAGTAAGAAAATCCAGTAACGTACAAAAACGTATGAGCCCATGAAACGTCAGCTAGTCACAGTGCTACACAGGTAAAAATGTTTTAAAAGACCTTCTAGAAAATGGGGTTTTAAAGTTTAAAGCTTCTAAATTTAGTTACTTGTCTATCTGCTAGTTATCAGGAGTTTTCTGTATATCTGCAGTTGTGGCATTTGATGTTAAGATTCAGGATAGGCTAAAATATCTTTCATATCTGTTACCGAATTTTTCTAATTGCAGGAAATTGACTTTCTCACCAATCATCATTTTCCTTCTGTTAAATGCCTTAACATTTAAAATTTTACTTTAGACTTTACTGCAAAGATGAAACCTGATGAAACTCCTATGTTTGACCCAAGTTTACTCAAAGAAGTGGACTGGAGTCAGAATACAGCTACATTTTCTCCAGCCATTTCCCCAACACATCCTGGAGAAGGTTTGGTTTTGAGGCCTCTTTGTACTGCAGACTTGAATAGAGGTATGGACTCAGTTTACAAATCCTGTTTAGAATTATAGTTAGCATTCTATTTTCTCCACAAACATTATGATGCTGATAATTTTAAAAGTAATATTTAACTTTGGGATTATTTTTTGTTAATTTTTAAAGTGATTGAGACAGTTCCAATGCAGAATTAGCTAAGACCAGATATTACTCTGAAATATTTCAAATGACTTAAGTACTGCACTGCTCCTTCCTAATTAAGAAGCCACAAAAGACTTCTCATCAAGGTGAAATTATCATGTATAATGATACATAAGGAAGAAGCTTCTCTAAGAAGCTGGTTGTGGAATGAGGGTAGAAATAATTTGCCTTGGATAAGTTGCAAGAGGTTTTGTCTACACATATTTAACATCTAAATTCTCCAAAATGATTTCCTTAACTTTTGGTAGTCAAAAATCAACTTTTTACAGTTTTCTTTTTGGTAGAAAAAGAAGCTAAACAGTTTTGGTAGAAAACTGAACAAACTAATGTTGGTCAGATTATTGAGTGTGGAGAAGTAAAGATTCTCAGAGTTCTAAAAATGTACTGTTCACATTAAGATAATGAAATTAATCAGGAATCTTTAAAAGTTGTAGTCTCAAGAATGTTATTTATATTTTATTTTACAAATAGTATCATATTTGGTCATAGTGAGAATCTTGCACTTTTAAGTAACACCAAAGCACATACTTGGGGAAATTTGGCATCCCTTGCATTGAATTTAATGCAAGTTACATGGGAAAACGTAAATGCTGGTTCTATAAATATTGAACATTAAGGTCAGATCTATTGTAAAAATCTTATGTAAGCAAAAACATTGGTAAAACTTATTGTTTTATGTATTGATTATATAAATAATGAATTTCAGTTTAATCTTTTAAATTAATTTAAAAATGATTCCTTAAAGTTTCAAAAAAATAACTGCCCATAATCCCAACAGTTTAACACATTGCTTCTTTTGATATATCTTTGATTTGCTCTTCTCATGACTTGAAATCTGTTTTTCAAAACTAGGTTTTTTTAAGGTACTGGGTCAGCTAACAGAGACTGGAGTTGTCAGCCCTGAACAATTTATGAGTAAGTACTACAGCCTCCTTTTCCTGAATGAAAAGCAATAAAGGGAAATGAGAGCTGAGAGAGTTTAGAGCTCTGTTCAGTGTCTGTTCAAATAGCTGGAAATTGTTCAAATAACAAATTAGCTGTTTTCTTATTTAAATGTTTAATGTGGCTAAACTATTCTAGAATCCAAATGTAGCAATACCATGTTTCGCAAAATACCTGACTACTTTTATTTTTTATTTTATTTTTTTTAAATCGTTATTTATTTATTTTTTTTGAGGAAGATTAGCCCTGAGCTAAACTACTGCCAATCCTCCTCTTTTTGCTGAGGAAGACTGGCCCTGAGGTAACATCCATGCCCATCTTCCTCTCCTTTATACATGGGATGCCTACCACAGCATGGCGTGCCAAGCAGTGCCATGTCTGCACCCAGGATCTGAACCAGCAAACCCCGGGCCGCCAAGAAGCTGAACATGCAAACTTATCGACTGCGCCACCAGGCTGGCCCCAGACTACTTTTAGATAATTAGTGTAGAACCTAGATGGTAGTACTAGAGATTGTTTTTTATTGCAGTACGTATTTCCTCTCATGTGGTTAGGTTATTCACAGAAATTTCATCACCAAATCAAAAATGTAAGAAAATATGTTCTACTTTTATATTTTGGTTCATTTATATTGAATTTTAAGGTTAGCAGGTATCTTATAGTTCAACCCCCCTTTTTTAATACATATATGAGAATGGAAATCCAGAGAGGTCAAATGACTTATCCAACATCATAGGTAATTATTGGTAAGGAAAGGACTAGAACCTTCCTGACTCCTTCCTGTGCTCTTAACACTGTCTTCTCCTGTTTTCTATAATTTCTTCATTTCTTTCAATAGATAATTTTGTTTTGTACTCTTATCTCACCCTCCTGAGATGAAGATCATCATTTTCTGATTCTCACTGTTTTCCTTTATTGAATTTATTTCTTCTTCCCACTCCAGACCCCTATCCAGAATGAGATTGTGGAAATAAACAATATGTGAGACTACTAGGCTCAGTTTTTATTCCTGATTTCCAGTTTGCATGCATATCATATTAGATGAGAAACCATGTTATTTCAGCAAATGTAAAGGACTAAAAATCAATTTGGCGGGAAAGTATTTATTCTATTTTTGCTCCCATTTGCTATGCGCCTTTGGGAAAATTACTTGGAAATGGAGACATATTTTTCACCTACTTCACAAGGTGCTTTCACAGGAAACAAAAACAATAATTCTATTTCTAAAAAAGTAAGTCGTAATCATCAAACACTTGAGATCACAAGGGGAAAATTGAAAACTACTTTGTCAAAATATTTTGAAACTAAGACTAAAAATTACAGAATGGAACCACGTAAACATTCTTGTTAACATTTGCAGAGTTTTGTACTATTCAAGTTATCTGTTGAGTGTAGAAATTGATTTAAACTAACTAAAGTAATGAAGATATTAAACAGTTTTAATTCATTAACCACAGGAGTGGCAACATCTACAATTTATTTGTATTGTAAGTGCTGTTCATCTAAAACAGCTGTTAGTCTTACTTTGCTAGCATTTTTTTTCTTTTTGAGGAAGATTATCCCTGAGCTAACATCTGCCACCAATCCTCCTGTTTTTTGCTGAGGAAGACTGGCCCTGAGCTAACATCTGTGCCCATCTTCCTCTGCTTTATATGTGGGATGCCTGCCACAACATGGCTTGACAAGCGGTGTCTAGGTCTACACCTGGGATCCAAACTGGCGAACCCCGGGCCACCAAAGCAGAACATGCAAACTTAACCGCTGTACCACCAGGCCGGCCCCAGACTTTTTAAACTTAGGCCCTATAGATTTAAATTGGACTACATTCCAGTTGATATTGACTGCTGATATTTGGACTACTTGGTCATTTTTAATCACTTTTTCTTTAGAAACAAAATGGAAATCACTATGGTGAAACAGCTTTAAATAATCAGTAATGAACTCAGCTAATCCTAGTATTATCTGGCACCTAATAAAGTTTAATGTCTACCACATAACACTTTTCTAATTTCTACAGAATCTTTTGAGCACATGAAGAAATCTGGGGATTATTATGTTACAGTTGTGGAAGATGTGACTTTAGGACAGATTGTTGCTACAGCAACTTTGATAATCGAACATAAATTCATCCATTCTTGTGCTAAGGTATGTGTTCACATTAATGCTTATGAGCAAAATGGACAGATGTTTTCTAGCAAAGCCAACTTTGACTTTCCATTAGGCAAATCTGTTTGCTCATTGCTTTTCATTGTAAATGAGAGCTATATTGTCCTGAAAAAAGTTTTGCTTCTTAGAAATCACTTAGTAACAGGCATTTTCCCATTGTGTTCTGAGAGTTATGAGGAAAATATATTAACAATATGAATTGTTTGCTAAAAATTGTTCTGTAAAGTGTTAGATTTGGTATTCATAGCGAAACCAAGTCAGCATCATGAAATTTGCCAATAATGTTTCGAATCCTGAATGCTGTTTTTTTCAAAAACAATACTTTGAATATATGTACTTCATTAACAAATTCCCATCAGTTTTCAAGTGGTAAAGGGTTCAGAATACTGTATTCTGTCTTAACTGTGACACTTCTAATGCCTGTAGAGCTCCTTCACTCCTCATGACTCATGTGAAATAGTAAAGAAAACCTAGGTAATCCAATAAGAATAAGATAAGAACACTTGGAATGTATTTTGTAAGGTATGAATTTTGGTGGGGTTTCTGTACTAAAATTACTAAATTGAATTTGGATGTCTGACATAAATTGCTGTTTAAGCAAGGGATGTAGTAGGTTCATGACATGGTTGCATTTTGGTGATGTGGATTCTGAGATTTGCTTTAAAACAGTGGGGTGGGGAGGTTTAGGATATAGACAAAACAAGATTAGTCCACAAGTTGACTCATGATAGTATTTCCTCTATAATAATAAGTAAAAAAAATTTGCATTTTGCTTTTTGTGAAGTTCAAGTTTACAAAACATTTATTTTTGTCAATAAATTCTTAACCCATCACTTGTTGATTTAGCTAAAAACAAAACTATCTGCTGATTCCTTTAAACACTGTAAATATTTTCAGAGAGGAAGAGTAGAAGATGTTGTTGTTAGTGATGAATGCAGAGGAAAGCAGCTTGGCAAATTGTAAGTAGGCAGAAACAAGGTAACCTTAGATAAATTAGACACTCTCTGTGTTTGTTTAGTTTCTGGCCACGATATTTGTAAAAACTTTTCCTGTTTGAAGTTCTTTTAGCCGTCGTTAACTATGAACCCATGTCATTCTATAGGTTAGACTGAATTTAACGAAGAAATATTTTTTTAGTTTTATCATAAAGTTTGGAAATTGTTAAGTGTACTGTTTTACACACAATAACATTTTAAGTTATTAACTTTTGGTAGTAGTATTCTCATACCAGTAGGAAACAAACTTTTGGCCGAGTCATTTGCCCCAGTTTCTGTGTCATATTTAAAAACAATGGAAATGTTCTTAGTCTCCTAAGTTTTAGAAACACATACAGAAATAGCCTTCACTATATAATTCATCCTCTGTACATTTATCTAAATCTTTTAAAATAAATGTAAATAAGTTTCATAGATTTATTGCCTATTTTATAAGATATAACTTGCTTTTTAATATTATCTCTTCTGAGTTTTAAGGAATTCACTGAGTATCTGCCAGATATGTGCCAGATACTCTTCAAGGTATTTGGGATACATCAGTGATCAAAACAGATACATTTCTGGTATTCTAGTCCACTTAACTTAGTCATACCTTTTATAGTTTTATAACTTCAATCAAGTTCTGTCTTGAAATGATGATTTTTCAGTTTATGCAAAAATGAGAAAACCCTTGAGGTAAATTTTTGTAGCTCTTTTCTAGTTTTTTTCCCCCTAAGGCAGTCAGAATCACATTCTTATTCTGGGGTTGGATTCTTTAAGGATTGTAAAGATGTATACTTTTTTGCTTCATTTCCACTTTTAAGACCAATCTGGAGTTGATCTGATATATACTTTCACAAATATTAAAGTAGCTTTAAAAATGATAAAGAACAAAGCTATTATTTACCCATTTTACATGGGACTGTTAACTGTTCCTAAGTAGTTTGAATAGATTTAGGAAAAAAATACTTTTTTTTGAGGAAGATTAGCCCTTAGCCAACATCTGCCACCAATCCTCCTTTTTTTGCTGAGGAAGACTGGCCCTGAGCTAACATCCATGCCCATCTTCCTCTACTTTATATGTGGGATGCCTGCCATACCTTGGCTTGCCAAGTGGTGCATAGGTCCACACCCAGGATCTGAACTGGTGAAGCCCAGGCCACCAAAGTGGAACGTGTGAACTTAAAGACCTAAAAAGACTTCTTTAAAGAATAATTTCGGCCATATTTTTTAAAAGGTTGATAGTCTTTAGTGTTAACATTAATCTTAAAACTTTTTAAAGATGGTTTAGGGTGAGTTTAGTATTATTCCTGTTTATTAACGGGCTGGAGATTACTAGATAAAGTAGATTTGAAACTAAATAAAATGCTTTGGGTGATTTAAATGCGTATCCACATAACAATTTGAATAAATGAATATAATGGGAAAGAGCATGATCTAAACCTTTCTCTAATGTAAACTTCAAATTTTATTTTATATAATATTCATTTATATTAATTACTAAAATCCACTTTTATTAACACTATGCCTCCCCCCTCCTTTTTTTTTTTTAAATTTCAGGTTACTATCAACCCTTACTTTGCTAAGCAAGAAACTGAACTGTTATAAGATTACCCTTGAATGTCTACCACAAAACGTTGGTTTCTATAAAAAGTTTGGATATACAGTATCTGAAGAAAACTACATGTGTCGGAGGTTTCTAAAGTAAAAATCTTAAAGACATTGTCAAAGGAGCTAATGCAGCAAGGCTGTACTCTTCTAGAGTTAAAATATTTTGTTGCTACAACCCAGTGACCTCCATAAATACTGGATTGAAAAAACATTGGAATACAACAAGTATAATGACATTTAGAAGATTACTGTGGGCTGGTGGGGGCTGCTGTGAGTTTAGATTACAAATGGATATTATAAAAGGGATGATTTTTAACCAAAGGAATATATTTTTAACTTGAATCTTTTCTTGCATTGTATTTTTCTAAAGTTTGGCTTCATTTCTTGGTGGTCAAGAGTATATGTAGTAAGGAGTTATAATGTCTGCCAGCTGTACTGCTCATTAAAAAAACATACAATGAATAAGGCTGTTTCCTTATCACATTCATAAAATTAGTATTTTTGTTTCAAAGAAACATAGCTAAATACCACTTAAGGCTGTATCATTTTCCAGATACTATGTGAAATTGGATGTTAGTTTTTGTTTTGTTTTGTTGTGAGGAAGATTGGCACTGAGCTAACATCTGTTGCTAGTCTTCCTCTTTCTGCTTGAGGAAGATTGTTGCTGAGCCAGTGTCTGTGCGAATCTTCCTCTATTTTATGTGGGATGCTGCCACAGCATGGCTTGACGAGCTGTGGTAGGTCCGTACCCAGGATCCAAACCTGCGAACCCCACGCCACCAAAGCAGAGTGCACGAACTTAACCACTATGCCACCAGGCCAGCCCATAAATTAGATTTATTTTAACTAAATGTATTGCAGTCTAACATTTGTTAATCCTAATACTGTACAGGCAGACAACCTGGTCAACCTTTTAAAAGAAGTAGAAATGAAAATTAACTTATAAAATGTGACAAGATTCAAAGAAAAACAATTTAAATGTACATCTAAAGTTTATATAATTCTAATGTAAAGTACCACCTGTCTTATATGTGAGATAAAATTATTCATTTGTTTAAAATACCTAAGAGCAAATATAAGGTACCTTTTTTAGTGAATTAGCAAATGTGGGCATATTATGTATTTCTAACCTGATTTCTCATCTTTTCATGAGTATCTGAAGTTTCTCTTCTTAGTAAGATTTTTATGAGAAATAGATTACAAAGTTGAGTGTATTATTTAAAAATGTATCATACTGTATTTGTTACATTCTTAAAATGTTGATGGAAGCTTTTCTATTTAATGTGATTATAATAATACTCTTATTCTGGTCACTATCCTGTTTTGATTTTATTTTAATTATTTTTTTAAGTTGAAGTAAGAATTAGATACTTTATTAATGGTTCTAATCTTTGCATTCCATGTTACGTGAATAGTCTTTGTTAGAATCCTAACGGTATCTGTACTTTTCTTGAGTCTTCTATTGAACTCTCTTATTAGGTCAAATCACAGTTCATAACATTTACTCTTTGTAAAATGAACTTAGAAAGTAAAACCACCTGTTTCTCAACCCTTTGACTCACACCTGCCTCAAGTGGATTTTGGATTTCCCTCCATGCAGTAAGCTAGTTGACTTTCTAAAACAATAAAACCCTTCACCACTAGAGGGTGCACTACTTATCTGCTGATGATCCATGCAGATGAACTGAGCTGTCTCTAGTGAAAGCAATGGAGCTAGCTAGTTTTGCCTTTTCAGGAGTCCTACAACCTTGACACAACAGCAGCTTTATTTAGGTACATTCTGGTAATTAAAAACCCATGTTAAAAAATAAGCCTAATAAAAGGCAAAATAAATAAATGCTTTATTACATCTCTTACCACTGAACAACTTAAAGTAAAACTATCTACAAGATTGGTATTGCAATAAATCTCTTTAAATAGTGTTCTTAAAGTCTTATCTTAAACCCCTCCTATAGGAAATACAGTAATAGGTAAGGTATAATATGTAAAAATTGGGTCATCCAGGAAAATGGATATGTTTATGATTTTCAACACCATGTATTCTGAGTAAACTTGAGTACGAAAAAAAGGTGCATAAGACATTTCATAATATATGACCTATATTCACATTTTTGAGCATTGTTTGCTTTTGAAAGGTACAATGAAGTGGCAGTTGTGACTTTTATTTTGCTCATATATTTTGTATATTTGTATTTCATTGACTCTAAGATGCATTTTTTTACACTAACATTTTTTAAATCTGCATGCATTTATGATCAATGACTTGTCAGAATTCGTTCAGCAATATTTTGCCTTTTAGTGGTATCTAAAAGAATGATGTAGTGATGGCATCTTAGCTTTGATGAAGAATAGTATGTAGACAGGCTAACGGGCAAGAGGGTACTGTAAAAGCATGAAGTGTTTTTCTTAATGGGCTGCAAGCTGTTCCATGGATGACCTACCTTTCCTTCAGACATGAATTCCCTCACTTCCAACTCCAAACTCACTCAACTAATCCTTAAAGATATACTTGAGCTGAAACTTGGGCCTTGTATGGACCACTGACCATAATTTTTGTGTATGACTACAATCTTTGGGAAGATATTCTTAAGTGCTTCTCAATATCCAATGTTCATTCATCCTTCTTAATCTGTGGGAGTAAAAACTGAGTTACTTTTACCTAGAAGACAACAATCTAAGTAAAGAAGTCCTGAGGCATAAGCAATATAAATGAACTCTTCAATCTTTTCGAGGTATAATGGCACAACAGTTTTAATACAACCACCAATCTTCACAAAATAATTTTAATACTTTGTGCCTGGGCTAGCAGCATTTGCTCTGTGACATTGCTATACATACATAAGCATTTTATCCAAGTACAAATGTTAACAGCAGAGTAACTAAAGCAACTGCCTATACAAAGGTAAGTAGACACTGTAGGTTATTTTTCTTCTTGAATCATTTTTGCTGCATAGTAAACTGCAATTACATGTCAGTATAATGTTACTGATCTATAAAATACACTTTTAACTGTGAGGTATGGCAACTCCCTATGAGAGAGTAACATGTAAACCTGAATATTTTGAGTGATATTTTTTTTTAGCTGCCATGGATGGGTAAGACAAAAAAATCCAGCATTCAGAAACCCTAGAAACTTATTTTTCTAATCAATTAAAAAAATAAAATCTTTTAGCAATTCTCAGCTATTTCCTTCTCATTTCCTTATCGGAGCATTGTTGAATGGACAAACGTAAAGTAAGTAGTGAAGTGAAGCCAAGTTTGTTATGGAATTATGGATTAAACCAGTTATTTAAAAAAGAAAAAAACCCGCCAGGTAACTGCTCATTTACTTTACATCAAGTTGAGATCCTAATATATATATATATCCCAACTTTATAATTCAAGATTGCAGTTAAATACTTCTAATTCACTTGAATTACCATAATAAGAAGACAATTAGAAACCTTATATTTTCTTAAAAAGGACATGCTTAACATTTTCTGACATTACTTCTAAACTCAGATTAAAGCACAAAATCCCCCCTAAACAAATATTCTGCTCTAAAAGTTAAGTGGTTGAGAGCTGGTGGCAAAAGCTGCCATGGTTTAACATTTCCACCTTGAGAGATAAATAAACTGCTATCTAAATATGAGAGAAGAAATTAACATGAACCAAGTAAATGAAATGAGAAAGTAAGAATACTGCCATTCCAGTCTGAGTATTTTCAGTATTTAAGTTTCTTTCAAAGTGGACAGTAAAGCAGTTTTCCTGTTTTGATGCCATTTCACTTTAAATTCTGTGCCCAGGTTGCGTATTTAATGAGTGCTATGTCACTCATACATTATTCAAATATTCTAGAAAATAAGTCATGATTGGTTAAATGTATTGTAGTTATCAAAACATCAGCAGAAATAACAGAAATGGAACCAAATGGAAGAAAGAATAGGAAGAGCTACCAGAAGAACCAGTTGAACATTAGGTAGAATGGATCCAAGATAAAGCAAACTTGCAATGTTCTTATTTGAAAGAAAGAATAAACCTCATGTTTTGCCTACATTAACATTGTACCAAGATGACAGTCCCTCTTTCTAGTGTTTGTGAGAGTATTATACAGTGCTGGGCAGGCACTTTAGTGACAACATAAAAGTTACAGTGGTTAGAAAAAGTGGAAAATTACCAGCTATAAATTAATTAATAACCAAATCTGTATTTTTGGCCAGACTACTAGAGAGGATATATGTATTTAAGAAACTAATTTAAAAAATCTTACCCTCATTTTTAAAACCTAAATGTACTACGACGAAGATGCTTTTAAGCAAGAGTTTCAGCTGAATGAAGGATCATAGATTTAGATTATCAGATTGCAAGAGATCCTTGCTGACCTATCCAATAGTGACTTATATACAGGAAAGCTGTGTTATCTGGCACTTTACCAACTGGAATTTCTGAACACTCAATGCAAATCTTGACTCTACTAGACCACCACACCAAATGACCTAATAAGACAACAGAATACGAGACCACAATGGGATTAACAATATGCTGTTTTCAGGGCGGTAAAACGGGAAGAGAAGGGAAATCAGAAGAGGAATACCACCTAGATCAACAGGAATTAGCTCAATTAAAGCAATTTTAACTCATCTCCACTCAACCACTATGCTGGATAAAAACGCTTCTACTGTATTATTACATTTTAGGGAGGAAAACAAAGCAAGTAACTTGGTGTAATAGGTTACCTTGCATAGTACCTCTTGGTACCAAGGGAACGTATGGAAATCATTCCCATCAGTAAAGCACCTCAAGAGAGGACTGAGAAAAGTGAGATACAAAGGAGTTTTGTTTGTGCTAACCTAAATCAACTATAAAAAGTTAAAAACACTCCTCCTCCTTCACATCATACTTACTTAAAACAGCAAAACTTTTTCTTAAAACAATTGTTATATGTGTAAATAAAAATTATGGAGAACTAAGGATCCATAAAGTGACTCCGCTAATGCAAATTATGGGGGAAATTTGGATTAACTCAATGTAAAGAACTGATTAAAGCACTAATTTAAAGTACACTAATGTCTCCCACAAATCACATTCCCCAATAAATGCATCTTCAAAGAAAAGCTTCTGAGCCAGAACAATCTCACAGAATCATTAAGACAACATAAAATGAAGGAATAAATGTTCCATATTCCAAATAATTTACCGAGGTTTCTTCAAGCCTCAGACTTTCAGTTTAAACTAATTTATGACTTAAAAAAAAAGAAATCACAGAAAAATGTTAACTTTTCACTGGTCTACATATTAATTTAGTATGAGAATTTATTTTTTATTTTATTTTTTTTTAATGATGCAAGGCACTTTCTTATCTGGGCTTCATTTAGGAAAAAAAATAGTGCTACATTGGTTTATTATATTCTATTTAGAACCATTTTGGACAAAGAAAAATATGGGCTAAGCAACTCTAAAAAGAACAAACAACATTTGGCTTTTAAGAAATGCAAAAGAAAGTCACATGAAAATCTAAAACTCCTTGTTTTTGAACATCTGCTGTGACAAAACGAAACATCTTCTGTTGTTCATTAAACATTTTTTTCTCGATAGAATAAATTAGGAAGGTAACAAGAAAGGAAGCAATACTTGGATCATGTTAAAGTAAGGATAGTTGGCTAATGTGATTTAAAGATTATTAATAAGGGATCAACAAGTTTAAGAAAAAGGTAATTATGCTATTGAATTATATTACAAAAGAAATGTGGTAGATTCCTGCATTTGTTAATGTTTCTGTAAGAGGCTCCATCATAAAACTGAACTGTAAAATTATTTTTAAAATGTAATATATATTAGAACAATTAATTTTTAGCAAACTTTAGGAAATTCTTGTTATAAATTACCCAGATTTTATAAACAAATCCCCCCTAACTTGCATTTTGCTTAAAGTAATAACTTTATATCATACAAATAAATTTCAAGTATGAAAAGTGCATTATTGCAATAATACCTCTTTGCAAGTCCGAAATTCTTGGTTTATAATAAAAATGTAAGATGTAAAAACAAAAAGGAAAAGGAAAAAAGGGTAAAACCATCATTTGCCATCTATTGCAGAAATCCAACATCTTAAAATGTTGCTCCACAAGTTTCAGAGAAACATGTCTGGAAGCAACATATAATTGAAAAGAAGCTACTTGTGTTTTTACCGTTTTTACATCATCATCGTCTCTAGTATTTTCTCCTTCCCAAATAGAAATTCACATCCTCTATAATGTTGGTCTTGAGTCAGCCATTCTGTGCAGTCGCTGCTTGCATGTTTCCAAAATCTTCTTCTTCTTCATGTGTTCTCTTCAAACTGCCTAAAAGTTATTGCATGAACATAACATATAATAGGAATTTAAATAAATTCATTTGCTATAGTGTTACAGATAGTACAAGTTTCATTTTTCATGAAGTGTTACTGTGTATATGCACTTGAAAATTCCATGACTGAATTTTTAGCAAACTTTAGTAAACTCTTTTCTTATAAATTACCCAAATAACTTTTTGTCTTCATGACAGGATACACTTTCCCTTGTGAGAATTAAGTATTTCTTAGGTATTGCACGTAATAAATATTGATTTTTAAATAGTTTGAAAGTAGAATTTCTAAAGATATAATGGTACATAAATGTTTGGTTACCAAGTTTATGTTTTTTAGGCACCATAAACGTGACTTAGAACATAAAATTTAACAAGTTAATTTTATATTTGTACGATTTTATTTTGTAGATATAATTATCTTTTTGCTTTCACAGATGCTGCCGAACATATTTTTCCACTGAAGCAGTAGTTTTATTACAACAAGTCTAGAGTTGGGAGAAAGCTGCAGCAGATAAAGAAGAGATTTTCTTTACTCTTCACATCAGAGTCTGCTAGTACAGAAATTTCCCATATAGAATCAAAGCTATCCCTATATGCCTAATAGTTATAATCAAGAAATTTGAGTCTCAACGGAGGAAAACTTTAGGGAACAATTAAACTGGTAAAGGGTCTGCCTGTGATCTGCCTAACAATGGCATGGCCTTAAACTTATGTTGTGCTAAATCTGACTAATAATGTTAATTCAGAGGGTGGATTCCAACATGAAACTAACATTTCACTATAAGATTAATAAAATAAGGACAGGAGTATATCAAGGCAATGGAATAAAGAAGAAAACATGCTAGCCAAGAGGCTAAATCCAGCTGCTGTAACTGAGTTTCAGAAGAAGTGCTGCACTTGCATTCTACTAAGGGAGGTAAGACACATAAATCACTAATACAAGTCAGAAAGTGAGGAAGTGTAGACAAAGCTCTATGGGAGTGCCACATGACTAGGGATTGGAGGAAAAGTGAGTTTATCATCATGTTTTCTTGAGGAGATGACAATTGAACTAAGTTTTTAAGAACAGAGAGACTGTGGCCCGCTCCGTGGCCGAGTGGTTAAGTTCATGCGCTCTGCTTTGGCGGCCCAGAGTTTCGCTGGTTCGGATCCTGGGCGCGGACATGGCACAGGTCATCAAGCCATGCTGAGGCAGCGTCCCACATGCCACAACTAGAAGGATCCACAACTAAAATACACAACTATATACTAGGGGGCTTTGGGGAGAAGAAGGAAAAAGTTTTAAAAATAAAATCTTTAATGAAAAAAAAGAATAAACTGACCATCACTGATGCATTCTAGGTGGAGAAAAGAAGACACACACAGGAAATGTCAGTAGTTCAGTTTTCTGGAGTACATATATAAAGAGGAATAGTAAGATAAAAGTAAAGATCAGAAGGGCCTTTCATTACTACCTATGACACTCTATGTGTTTTCTTCTGTAGGAATTAAGCCTGTGAATGCTTTTGTATAGGAAAAATATCATTATTAGAACTATCTTTCATGAAAATAAGTCTAACCACAATGTACAGAAAAGATCAAATAACAAAAGTTTGGACAGGAGGCCAATGTGGACCTGAACTAGACTGAGATTCAGGTGCTATAAAAAGGGAGGGAATTTTAAAAGCACTGAGGAAACAGACTGTACTTGATTTGGAAACTGATTAGATAGAGGTGGCAAAGGAAAGAAAAGAGTCAATGACAAGTAGGAGGTTGAGCCTGAGGGATAGATACATCCAGCCTTATTACTACAGGCAGTACAATATAGTGAAGAGTGCTGGACTTGTTGAGCAGTGCACCTGTGCTCGATTTCCAGGTCCATCACTAACTAGGTATATAACCTGTTCTTCTATCTTATAAGGCTGTTAGTTCAAATAAGACTGAAATGAACCAGGGGAGAGAAAAATCAGAAAGTAAAAATTCTATGAGTGGTCTCATAAAGTTAAAAAAAAAAAAAAAGGAAACAAACAAGGGTAGCAAGGTCTTGGAGAAGGAAGGTAAAAGTTAAAAGATTTGAGAGCATTCTTGGATCATTACTTTGAAAATGGGGGAGGGGCACTCTGAAATAGGGAAGGGAGGGAGGGAGAAAGGATTGAAATATTGATGGCAAGAGAAAAACTGAAGTAGCTCACATTAGTCACCTTAATTGGAAACATGCTTTCTTTCATCTATCAACCACCTTTTGTTTTTAATAAGATCACTTTAAGTGTATTTAGGGCCACTTCTCCAGACCCCTCTCATTAGTTTAATCTTTGTAACACCTGAAGACTTCAAACTAAACCAAGCAGAGATGTGATCTTCCAACCAGCATATTCTAATTAACTAAGTACAGTAGTGTACACACAAGCTCAATATAATACACATTTATTCATTATAAAATGAAATTCTGAAATGATCTTTTTTTAATTCACAGTCTACCCAAAGTTTTCTAAACAATTTAAATTGTTCAATGTAACTTGTAATGAGCAAAAGATGCTTCATCTTTTCTATCTTACATACCATCATCTTTCTCCCCAACTTTCTCCAAGATGAAAAAGTCCTTACCTGTGGTACCAGAATTAACAGATAATGACCTTTCTATCTGGAGTGGTGACATCATCTGTATTGTTAATTTTGCTAGGTAGATGGCTTCATATTCCTAAAAAAGATTTTATTTAACTTGAATATACATTTAAATTCTTGGATACCCAAACAGTGATTAATGTGTACATTATTGGTTTTCTTTGTTTATACTGAAAAATCTGGTGCCATATTGTTGTAAGAGAAATGCAGGCGTAATATGCCTATCTCATAATTTCACATTTACTGATGAGACGTAAATCAAGTAAGGCTAATAGCCTGCATTAGGGCATCACACACTGAACAGCCAGTCAGTATGTGTTCTCTGCTACTGGGCCATTAGCTGTATGATCTCTGACTTCATCTCTTCAAACACACACACACAAACACACACATACACACGCACACCTCAATAAACCCAAACTGGCAATCTCATAAAATGATTGTAAAAATAAAATGAAATAAAGTTCAGTAACAATAAAATGCTACATAGTTGTAAAGTATTTTAAACTTCAGATTACTATAAGGCATTTAATGGATTCAAGTATATATTTGTTTTTTTAATTCCTTAAAATGATAGTTCTTTACTTCTAGTCAAAAATGAAGAAATAGGAAGCCAGCCCTGCTGAGTAGTTAAAGTTCCACGCGCTCTGCTCTGGCGGCTCGGGTCCGGTTTCCAGTCACGGAACCAGACCACTTGTCTGTCAGGAGCCATGCTGTGGTGGTGGCTCACACAGAAGAACTAGAAGGACTTTAAACTAGAATATACAACTGTGTTCTGGGGTGGGGGGGAGAGGAAGATTGGCAACAGACTTTAGCTCAGGGCAAATCTTTCTACTCAGGCAAGTGAAACAAAAGAAAAAATTAACAAATGGAACTACATCAGACTAAAAATGGGCAGAGGATAGGAACAGATATTTTTCCAAAGAAGATATACGGATGGTCAACAGGCACATGAAAAGATGTTCAACATCACTAAATGCAAATCAAAACCACAATGAGATATCACCTTACATCTATCAGAATAGCTCTAATCACCAAGACAAAAAATAACAAATGTTGGAGAGGATATGGAGAAAAGGGAACCCTCATACACTGCTGATGAGAATGAAAACTGGTGCAGCCACTACACAAGACAATATGGAGATTTCTCAAAAATTAAAAACAGAAATACCCTATGATCCAGCCATCCCACTACTGGGTATTTATCCAAAGAACCTGAAATCAACAATTCAAACAGATTTATGCACCCCCTATGTTCACTGCAGCATTATTCACAATAGCCAAGATGTGGAAGCAACCCAAACGTCCTCCTACAGATAAATGGATAAAGAAGATGTGGTATGTATATACAATGGAATACTACTCAGCCATAAAAATGGACAAAATCATCCCATTTGCAACAACATGGATGGATCTTGAGGGTATCATATTAAGTGAAATAACCTAGACAGAGAAAGACAAATACTGCATGATTTCACACATGGATAAAGAGAAGAAATTAGTGGTTACCAGAGGTGAAAAGGGGAAAGGGGACCATTATGCTGATGATAAAAATTAGATTACTGGTGGTGAGCATGTTACAGTCTATACAGAAACTTATAAATAATAACGTACACTTGAAATTACACAGTGTTATAAACCATTATGACCTCAATAAAATAACTTAAAAGAAAAAAGAGGAAGGTAAGTCATTCTTCTGATACAATGAACATCTAATGAGAAAGAAGTAAAAAAAATAAGGACAGTGGCAAAATTATAATGATTTCAAGATGAGATGAACGGCTAAGAAAATCAACTGGAAATTTTTTTAGAATCAAGAAGAGTTTAAAAAGGTTGCAAACTGAAACACTAATAAAAATCAGTAGCTTTCCTACGCAGAAATAATTAATTAGAAAACAATTTCATTCACAATGGGAACAAAATACCTAAGAATAAATTTCATAAGAAATTTATATATTCTTTACAAAGAAAACTAAAACACTAAAGGACATAGAAGTTGAATAAATAGAATGTACTCTTAGAGAAGATGACTAAAAGTTTAAAGGTGTCAGTTCTTTCTGAACTGTGAATGTAGAGATATTATTACTAAAAATGACTACAGGACTCCTTCCAGTAAAGTTAACAACAAAAAACAAATGTAAGAACTTGCCAGAAGAATTCTAGAAAGAACATCAATGAGGGGAACTTGAACCATACCATAAATTATACAATATTATAGTATTTAAAATTGTTTGATACAGGTGGAACAATAAAAGAGATCAATGGAACAGAATACAAAGTCCAGAAATAGACCCAACTACAGATCAGAATTTTGTATATTTAATAAAAATTGCATTTCAAATCAGTTGGCTAAAGATAAATTTCCTTAACATAGAAAGTGTTCTTACAAACCAATGAGAAAAAAAACAGTAATCTAATTAAAAATGGGCAAACCCATAAGGAGCTGCCACTTTTACTACCATGAGTTTGGCTACTGGTATTGTATTAGGGTGTGGGGAAACAGGTATTCCTTGTTTCTTGGCGGTATAAATTTACGTTATTTCAGCCCTTTTAGACGCAATTTGGCAGCATCAAATTTCAAATGCCTTCTGATCCAGCAATTCCAATTTGATCAATTATCTTATAAGTATAGTCACATATGTTAAAAAAAGATGTACCTACCAAAATATTCTTTCCAATACTGTTTATAATCATGAAAGGCTAGAAACAATCTAAAGGTCCATGTATAAGAAACTGGTCATATAAAATTGTGATACACATATGTACATACATATATATATAAATACTATGCAGGTACAACTATATATGCTGTTTTAGAATGATCTTCAAGATATACTATTAAGGAGACTTTTTATTGTATTCTCCTTAGGCATCGTTGAATTTTAATTATTTTAACCATGGGTATATACTACTTTTTCAAATACAAAAATCAGTTTAAAAAGAGAATGTTTTTACACAACAGGGTTAAAAGGCAAAGAAACTTATAAATTATAGCAGTTTTGTGTTCTGTAATATAATTATAAAGGAGAAAAAGAAAACATTTTACATAAACAAGCTTTAGTCAGAGCTACCACCATTTCTCTTTTAAATGAATGAAGTAAAAACTAAAAGTAAATTAAAAATAACAATGAAGTACAATTGAAAGTTTAGCAACTGAGGCAACCCATTTTGTGATGCTCTTGATGTGTCAACATGAGACTTGCTCCTGCATAACTGGACAGTTACCCAGAACACATTCTACAACCTATGGTTTTCCGTCTTGGAGAATATTAAATAAACTAGTCTGATCACATAATTAACAAGTTTATCTTACTCTCTTTTTTAGTGTATCTTCCAGGTACCAACAAAACTTGAAACAACATGGAAAAGATAAAGCATGTAAAATAGAAAAAGCTGGGATATGTAGTATATTCAGAATCAAAACTCTCTTATGCTTTGGGTGTATGATCAAAATAGAGAAAAAACTGAAGAAATTTCTAACATCAATTCTTTTACCTTAGATTTAAACAATGTGCCTTTATTCTTTTTTTTCTTGGTAATGGCAGCTTTTAAGAAAATACATTGAAATAGAGATATAAATTTGAATAAAAAGTCAAATTGGATTATGGCAATTTTTTAAGTATTTACAAAGTAAAAACACAAATTACACAGACATAAGATTTTAACTATCCTATTTTCTGACTGCCATAAAGAGGAAAAAGAGAAAAGTTACCTGAAGTTGATGGACAAATCCAGCATTAGGATTAATACAAAATCTTCTTTCTTGAACATAAGCAAATGCATCTCTGAAAACAGAAAAAAAACCCAAAGCAATGGTATTATCTCATGAGCTAATCTCAATTTTTTCAGAATTTACCTAAAATAGGAACTTATCTAAAAATTTACCTAAAATAGGAAATCACAATCATACAGCTTATATGACAGAGGGGTAATAAGCTATAGTGGAAAAATCGACAGCATGATGAGACTAAATATCACAATCCCTCTGCTTACCAGCTCTCAACTTTTCTAAGCCTTTTATCATCTGAAAATTGGGAATTATTAATAATTCCTACCTTGGAGGGCTATTGTGAAGATGGGGGAAAGTAAGTGTAAAGCACCTTGTACGGCATCTGTAACACAGTACATGCTCAAAATACTAGCACTGGTTAAACAAGGGGAAGTATATCTCCTTCTTTGTGCTGTTATGAGGCTTAAATGAGATAAAAGTGCCTAGAATAGTACCCAATAAATGGAAGTATTTTCACTATTAATTTTTTTTTTTGAAGATTGGCACCTGAGCTAACATCTGTTGCCAATCTTCTTTTTTTTTCTTCTTTTCTCCCCAAAGCCCCCAGTACATAGTTGTATACTCTAGTTGTGAGTGCCTCTGGTTGTGCTATGTAGGATGCCGCCTCAGCATGGCCTGATGAGCGGTGCCACGTCCATACCCAGAATCCGAAACAGTGAGACCCTAGGCAGCTGAAGCGGAGTGTGTGAACTTAACCACTCGGCCACAGGGCAGCCCCCAATATTATTACTGCCAAGACACGAAATAATAAAGAGAATATATAAAACATAAAGTCTACCCAGCATTAATCTTTTTCAATTAAATAAACAAAGCATTTGTATTCAAATAATATTCCTTTAAGAATTGATACTTTTAAGCAAAGTTTTCCATTATAATTTAAACATAAAGGATACCAAAAAAACTAAACAAAAATTTCAATGTCTACTATGTGTCAGGCATGTGGATCTAATGCCAAACATAGCTCAAATGGAGAGAGCAATGAGGAACATGGTATAAGAATGGAAAGGTTGATGGGGGTATGCCATGCAAAGTTTTATTGGTCATGTTAAGAGCTATTAAGGATCAGAAACCTTTAAGATCTTTTTAGGGTAGGGTGACATCTGATTGCATTTATCTTTTGAAAAAGAGATCACTCCAACTGTAGTATGGAGAACAGAACAAACTGGAGAAGGAAAAAATGCATGAGACCTCCTAAGAAGGTTACTACTGGAAGAGTTCAAGGGAGACATGATTGGAGCTTGGATAACGGGGATTAAATGATGATGAAGAGAAAAATAAAAGAGACAGACTCAAGGTATATTTTACAACATAAACCAGATAGGATTTGGTAATGGATCAGTTTGGGAGATATGGGGAGTAAAAGAGAAGGAGGTGTCAATGATTACAACAAGATTTCTAACTTGGACAATGAGACACACTAAGAAAGGAAACACTATACTGGGTAGGTTTCTGTTTTGTTTCGAGGTGAGAAGCTCATGAGCCCCCTTTCTCTCTTTTATCTGTGCAGTATGCTTGGGAAAGGTGATTCTGGATAATCACTGAATTGTGAATAGAAGCAAAACAATTTCTAGGTAATTTTTCATTCAACTACAATGAAAGGAAAACAATAAATTAGCCTTTTAAACAAGGCAAGCCATAACATCTGTGTCTAAGAGTTTTAAACTTACATTAATCAATTTCCTAGTAGTAAGTATGTAGTTTTCCATGGCTTATTCCAACTATAACTACCTTGGCTTCTTAAAAAAACAAGAGTAGCTCCATAAAACCACAAAATATTAGCCTAAGCAGATGTATACAAGGTAGACAAGCTGCAAAAGTTAAGAGACTAATCATGGGAGGTAAGGGTCTGGTTAATCAACCATGATTAGATGGCAAAATCAGGAGAATATTAACTTCAAACTCCCAAACTGTCTCCATTAACTTATTTTAATGAGAATTTAAACTGTCGCTAGGTTTCAGAGTACTTTCTTACCTGTACTTCATTCCAAATGTTTCCATAATGTATGCAATAACAAAGGCAGCACTGAAGAGGGGAAAAAATTTTAGAAAAAAACAGAAAATACAACTCATTAATTAAATGCTAGAGAAAGAAAGATTATCTCTTAATTCATACCTCCTGGAGATCCCTGCATTTCCATGGACAAGAACCTTTCCTGAAAAACAAGAAATAGTTATTCTGATAGAAAAATATCTGATTCAGCAGCTAAAAGATATGGAAACTATGTATCATACCATAGTAAAATAAATCTTTTCTTAAACATTTTATATTTTACACATACCACTTGCATATTTATTAATTTCCAAATCTTTACAATTTATTTATACTAACTGTAGAAAGTACAGCAGACTTTTAGGTTAAAGAGATTTAAAACTGACCCAGAATTTGAAAATAGTTCTATAGGGGTATTTAAGAAAGTCTATCCAAGTGAAACAAGAAGTCAGGAAAATGCAAATTTGAGAATACCCTATTATATATAATCACAACTTGCATATCCTGCATTTAAGATAAATGTTAAGTAAAAAAATTAACTATAACAAATAATCTCCTAAAAATAAATATTAGCTAAGTAAAGGAAGTATTATTTACCTCCAGTTTGTAAGCTCCCATCAATAAATTCTTTAGTCTGAAGGCAAAAAGACAATGTGTTATAATAAAACATGTAGATTAACACAAGCATAAAAATATATATACAGTGAAATAAAATATACTGAAAATAATCTGCTAATTATAAATTTAAAATTAATTTAAAATTATTAAAAATTTATTAAAATCAAAAAGAATAAAAATTACCTTAATTAAAGAATTTCCAAAATGCCACAAATGCAACTATAGTTAATAAGTTAAAAAAATTAAACAGGAACTAAAATTTAATTTGAATTTAATAAATTCAAAGTATGATTTCTCAAACATTTGGAGATCATAAAAAGGTTTTAAAAATAATAAATTTTCTTTAAAATATAATCCCACAATTTTCAGTCATAACAAAGTAAAAGTACTATAGGAGGGAATTATGTTTTGTTATCATAAACTTTCAGAACCACAATTAAGAGGTCAAATCATAAATAAATTTTGAATGATATTAAATATTGATACTTACCATGGGGAAAAAACGTATTATATTTTCAACTGGATTATCTGCAATATCCAACACTAAATATCTGAAAATAGAACATTCTGTGATAAGTACACTTTCAGGTAAAACTCTATGTATAAGAAACTTGAAAATTTCTTGGCAACCACGAAAAGAATGCAAAACAACTTTCAAAGTACCATATTCCCAAGAACGCGGTCATAGATTTTACATTGTTTGAAGGCAAGGCATTTAAAGCCTTAAATAACATGTTAACACTTCTCTGATATTTTAATATAAAAAAACTATCTGGTTAAAATAGAACAACCACAAGCAGGAAGAAATTTTCCTCTAGATCAGAATGGACCTAGAAAATAAAGACAGTGCCTGTATTCCTTATTGTTATTCTTCTATTTCTCCCAACTTCCCTAGAACCAGAAGATTCCTCTCCGAGTGGTCTTGTGACCCCCTCCTCACAACCCTACAGAGGAAAATTCAGAGGAAGCCCCAAGTCTGAGAGAGAACAAGCTAACCAAAATAAAAGCCATAAGTCAAACATTCATTGTCTGAACTAACCTTCAGGAGTAAAAAAAAGAGCCAAGAGACCACCTGTCCTGGAATTTTACACTTTGGAAAACATTTAAAATAAGGCCTTATTAATATGCTAGGCTTATTTAATCTGGTGAAAAACTTCTATTTCCAACCTATCCAAGACTACCTGTCTACTAACACAACTATAGGTAAAGTTATGAAAAAGTTATAAAATTAATTTTTAAAGTCAAGATTGCTTTAAGAATTACAGTACTTTAATGATTATTTAGGTGGTAACAACTTCAATAAATTCAGGGCTTATCACAAAGAAGTTGAAGCTCAGGATCCAAGGATAACCAACGTAAAAACTGTAAGGATTCTGACAACAACTGCACCCTAAAGTGGAATGTAAACTGATACAACACACTGGAGGGCAATTTGCAACAACTATTAAAATTTTCAATACTCACATTCTTTGATCCAGCAATTCTACTTCTACAAATTTATCCTATTGATGTATTCACATATGAATTAACATGGATACTTGCTATGTTAGCAAAAATCTGGAAACAATCTAAATGTCCAAAAATAGGAGATGGGTTAAATTTTAGTATAGTCATACAATGGATTACTGTGCAGCTTAAAAAGAATAACGCAGGGAATGGCCCAGTGGCACAGTGGTCAAGTTTGTGCACTCCGCTTTGGTGGCCCGAGATCACAGGCGCAGACTTAGGCACTGCTTATCAAGCCATGCTGTGGAGGTATCCCACATATAACATAGAAGAGGATGGGCACAGATGTTAGCTCAGGGCCAATCTTCCTCAGCAAAAAGAGGAAGATTGGTGGCGGATGTTAGCTCAGGGCTAATCGTCCTCAAAAAGAAAAAAAAAAAAAAAAAAAAGAAGAATGCAGCTTTCTAATTCTAAGTAATGCTATAAAGCAATCTCCCCAAAAATATAAAGCCAGTGTACAAAATAAAAGTTTATGTGTAGGAACATGCTTGTCAACGTAATATAATTCTGGAAGAAGTAACAGTGGATGCCTCTAGGGAGAAGACAGGAATAGGGAAACCGACTTTTCAGTATACATTCTTTTGAAACTTTAGCATTCTGTATTATGTGCGTGAATTACTTATTTAAAATGTCTTAAAGGAGGGGCTGGCCCCGTGGCCGAGTGGTTAAGTTTGCGCGCTTCGCTGCAGGCGGCCCAGTGTTTCGTCGGTTCGAATCCTGGGCGCGGACATGGCACTGCTCGTCAGACCACGCTGAGGCAGCGTCCCACATGCCACAACTAGAGGAACCCACAACGAAGAATACACAACTATGTACCGGGGGGCTTTGGGGAGAAAAAGGAAAAAAAATAAAATCTTAAAATGTCTTAAAGGAAATTCATCTTTTAAATGATGTACTATAAGATTCAACTTGAAATAAAAACTACATTACGTTTGCTACTCTTAGTTCTCCTAAATCACAGCAATGATTCTTACCTAAATAATTGTTGAAAGTTTGGTTTAATGAAGTTTGCTTCAATATTTTGTCTTATGCATATTATATGGGTTATTCCATGTTTCTGTAGTATAGGTAGCTATAAAAAAAAGGGGGAAGGGAGGAGAGAGAAATAGTTTAAAATATAAAACATCACCTTACCATAACACAGATGTTTGAAAATACGCAGGACTCAACATTAGAATTAATATAGCCATATCTGAAGCTTAAGTACAGGAAATTAAAGCTAATTTTATATTAATATACCTGAAGTGATCAGCAAGATATTTCAATGATTCAAGATTAATACATTACATGTCCTCAAAAAACTAAGCATTATTTTACATCTGTAATTTTAGAGCCTGATGGGATAAGGTAATTGACTTGGCAAACATATTATATAGTGGTGAAAGGCATGGGCTTTGGAGTCATGAGAGCCCAAGCTCTATATCCCAGCTCTGCTCATGACCTGAGCTCTCTCTATTGTTTAGTTTTCTCATGTGAAAATGGGGAAAACACTACCTAGTTACTGAGTGGTTGTGAGAATTATATAAAATAATACAGTAGCCCCCACTTATCCATGGTTTCACTCTCTGGAGTTTCAGTTACCCAAAGCCAACCATGGTCCAAAATATTAAATGGAAAATTACAGAAATAAACAATTCATAAGTTTTAAATCACATGCCATTCTGAGTGGCGTGATGAAATCTCAAGCCACGCTACTCCATCCTCCCCAGGACATGAATCATTCCTTAGTCTAGCGTTTCCAGCTGTATACACTACCACCTGTTAGTCACTTAGTAGCCATCTGAGTTACTGGATTGACTGTCATGGTATCACAGTGCTTGTGTTCAAATTACTCTTATTTTACCTAATACAGGCACACCTCGGAGTACTGTGGATTGGGTTCCAGATCACCCCCAATAAAGCGAATATCGCAATATAGTGAGTCACATGAGTTTTTTGGTTTCCCAGT
This sequence comes from Equus asinus, assembly GCF_041296235.1. Taxonomy (NCBI): domain Eukaryota; kingdom Metazoa; phylum Chordata; class Mammalia; order Perissodactyla; family Equidae; genus Equus; species Equus asinus. The sequence goes on along the minus strand of NC_091796.1, from coordinate 64,147,359 downwards.
GCATATAAATTTGTTTACCCTATACTGTAGTCTTACTAAGTGTGGAAAAGCATTATGCCTAAAAAACCAACATATACACTTTAATTAAAAAGTACTTTATTGCTAAAAAATTCTAACCATTATGTGAGCCTTCAACAAGTGGCAATCTTTTTGCTGGTGGAGGGTCTTGTAAAAAACACATTATCTACAAAGCACAATAAAATGAGGTATACCTGTTAATGGCCCCAAAGTGCAAGAGCAGTGATGCTGGCAATTTAGATATGCCAAAGAGACGCCGGAAAATGTTTCCTTGAGGGGCTGACCCTGTGGCGTAGTGGTTGGGTTCATGTGCTCTGCTTCAGCGGCCTGGGATTCGCTGGTTCGGATCCCGGGCGCAGATCTACGCACCCCTTATCAAGCCATGCTGTGGCAGGCATCCCACATATAAAGTGGAGGAAGGTGGGCACGGATGTTAGCTCAGGGTCAATCTTCCTCAAAAAAAAAACAAAGTTTCCTTGAAGTGAAAAGGTGAAAGTTCTTGACTTAATAAGAAAAAAATTGTATGCTGAGGTTGCTAAGATCTACAGTAACTTTTATTACAGTATACTGCTTATCACTGTTTTATTAAGTTATTGTTACTCTTTTACTGTGCCTAATTTATAAATTAAATTTTATCATATGTATGTATAGGAAAAAACATAGTATATACAGAGTTCGGTACTACCCATGGTTTCAGGTATCCACTGGGGGGTCTTGGAACCTATACCCTCAGGATAAGGAGGGATTACTGTATATCTAAGGTGTTTGGTATAGTGCCTGAGGCACATGGCAAGTGTTTAGTAAATGGTAGTTACATATATTGACTACAATCTTTATTCCTTAGATGGGACTACTAAGACATAAACAACTGTTCAACATCACTGACCTAGTTAACAGCAGTACCAGAACCCAAGTCGCTAAACTACTCCCTGCCTCTCCCAGCACACTTCTTCTACTACAAGCCAGAATTAATTTACACAATTCACAGAATCTAATTATCCTTTCATGGTTTGAAATTCCCCTAAAGTTAAAACTGGCAACTCCAGGGGCCGGCCCAGAGGCCAAGTGGTTAAATTCATGTGCTCCGCTTTGGCGGCCCACGGTTTCGCTGGTTTGGATCCTGGGCATGGACATGGCACCACTCATCAGGCCATGCTGAGACGGCATCCCACGTGCCACACCAGAGGGACCCACAACTAGAATATACAACTATGTACTGGGGGGCTTTGGCGAGAAGAATAAAACAAAACAAAAAAACTGGCAACTCCAAATGATATCTTATTATATTCTGTGGTGCTTTTCGGTTCTATATTTAAAGCAATTTAACATGACAACTCTAGAAATTATCAAACAAATTTTTATTTGCAAGTGATTATAGGTTTCAGTGAATTTACAGATGACATGTTATTTTAGTAGTTAGAATGTAAACTCCATGAGAACAAGGATTTTATTTGTTCCCTGATTCATATTAAGTACGTGTAACAGTGTCTGGAGCATTGTAGGTGTTCAATAAATGAATGAACAACTCATGGTGGCAAGAGGAAGCAGAATTAATAATCTTGAGTTTACGATATTTTCAGCTCATAATCCTATGTTTAATTCTCACTTTATGCATTAAATAGTCCAGAATAGTAATACTAATAATTCATGAGAGAAGTCATTGAATAATTCATATTCGTTATAGACTGAATGCTTGTGCCCTCTCCCCCACAAATTCCTGTGTTGAAGCCCTAACCTCCAAGGTGATGGCATCAGGAAGATGGGCCTTCAGGAGGCAATCAGATAGATTTAGATGAGGTCAGGAGGGTGGAGCCCCCATGACAGAAGTAGTGCCCTTACTAGGGAGGAAGAGACATCATTCCTCTCTCCACCAGGTGAGGACACAGCAAGAAGGCAGCAGTCTGCAAGCCAGGAAGAGGGCCCTCACGGAAACCTAACCACGCTGGCACCCTGCTCTCAGACTTCCCTGTTTCCAGAACTGTGGGAAATAAATATCTGCTGTTGAAGCCATCCAGTCTGTGGTATTTTATTTTAGCAGCCTGATCTAAGAAAAATATGGTTTTCCAAAGTTTTAAATGTTAATTTTTGCAGCAAATTTTCCTATGTCTGGCATAGAGTAGAGTTCAATTATCTTTGTATTTCCTGAGTACATCTTGAGTTAGGGGAAGGGAGGTAAGCATTTGGAAGGATTAATAATTAATCAATGTTCCATATTCACATTTATCAAACCTCCAAAATGAATTCAACATTCAATCCTCTGTTTACATTTGATCTATGATATACAAAGAAGTTTTCATATCTACTTTATTAATGTGAGAAACTACAAGATGACTTAAGTAATTATGGATAAAAATCTATTTTAATCATCTTTGAAGGCACATTAGACTATTACTAAGTAAAAATGAACCTTAATAAAATAGAACCCAAATGTTAATTACAAACAGAATATTTTTTAATTTTCAATATAAAGCAAATTATGACCTTATCTCATACCTACAAACAATAGAAAAATGTTACAAAAAGAAAGTTTACTAGTTATAAAAAGCCTAAATTTGTCCCTTTTATTAAAACTGTATTTGAATGTAATAAAAGATAGGCTTAATGAGTCTTAGAAAAGGAATTTATTCCCCAAAGTTTCTTTATCTGCATTACTATTATTTGTTGTTGTTGATACATATTTTTGGATGATGGTACAAAAAGAAATATGAGCTGTACTATGGTGACTCAGGGAGGGAAATGATCAAATTTTGCCATAGAAGCTTTTCCTCAGTCTAATAAGACTATGGGGATATTGAGGAGGAAGAGGTTTTAAGGAGACAGATCTGTAAACAAATACTTATAATTTAATGTGACAAACATTTATAAAGTGCAGTGGGAATACAAAAAACAAATAATTTAAAACCATCTTCAAGGCCCGTATTTTGTAAAGACTACATTATTTGGGCAATAACTTGCTTATGTTTATCTTTACAAAGTCAGTCATAGTTAAGTATAGCTATCAACCCTATCCTTTCCTTGGATTTTTTTTTTTTTTTTAAACCAACACCTCACCTCTCCAACTAGCGGTAATGCCATGAAAAGGACTAGGATTACTCTTAAGCCTCAAAAAGCCTTCCAGTTTCAAAAGGAACTACTCTGAAAAACTCCCAATCACGTAAAATTCATAAATATATCAAATTATATGATGAAAGTTTAAAATTCTACAGTTTTTACAAAACTTAATATAAGTAGATATCATACACAACAATATTGACTTCTAAATAGGCAGGTATTGGGGAAAACATTTGTGATACAAAGTTTCACATTAGAATTCAAAGAGAATTAGTAGCACTGTCCTAATTCATAGGGCTGAATCCTCTAAGAAATGGCAGCAACATTGCTACAGATATTAAAATGAGATTTACCCTTTCAACTGTGTAACTGAAGAAATCCATGTCAGTTTGACTATACAGGACACCTACATATACATATAGTGCAATACTTTATAACCTGGAGCATCCAGACCTCTAAAGTCTGGAAAAACAGAAATAAGATTTGAGTCACTTCAATGAAAACACACACGTGTGCATGCACACACTCTTACCCTTGATAAGGAAAGGTTAACTAAAATGTTAAATATCCTTATTTTGGGCTTTAATTGTATCTCATACTGTTCAGAAGGTATGATTAGCAATTACAGATGTTTAATATTTTAGAGGGTAAATAAATTATTAAATAAAGGTCAATTATTTGGTAAATTTTTCAAACACATGTATTTTGTGAGAAAAATAATAACTCATCTGCGTTTCGTGGTGAAACACCTGAGAATCACTTGTCCAGTAAAATGTGCAAAGAGCTTAGGTACTCCAGAGTGACAATAACTGTTACCATGCAATATTTGTGGATCTTCTCTCAAACAAAACTATTACTAATAAAAAAATTTACTCCAAAAAAGTTGGTTAATAAAATCTCTTGATGAACCTAACCTAAAGTTCATACCTTGCTTTTCATAGCAGAAGAATATGGGCCTAAAAACAATCCAGGTAAAATTTCCTAGAAAAAAAATATTGAGATATTTACCATCAGCAATTTAAATCTACACAAAATATGTACCATATAAGCGAATCTGTGGAGTGTTTTCATAGTTGTTGTGATAATTTGCTAATAAGCTTGTTATTTAGGGAGCATTTTCTAGCCACATTGAGCAGAAATGCAGATGTGCTAATATAGACATATCAAATGAGACATTCTGCGTTTAAATACAGTTCCGAGAAGTCAGATATTTGAACTTCCACAATGCATTTTATAACCGGTTTGGGTAAAATTAGGACAATGTATTGCTGTCTTTTGGATTAACAAAACATCTCTAATCTTACTTCTATTCTCTGCTATGGTCTAGAAGCAGGCATAAAGAAAATTATCCCTTTGGAATTACACGAAACCTTATTCAACCAAATCAAAAGGAGCACCAGCTACAACAAAATTAGAACTGTTACCTATGGTTAATAATAGAAGTAAAGTATTACTGCAAATTTAAAAAAAGACGAATATCAAATGTTAACCTACTGAAAGAGTTTGAACTGTATGGACAAATACCTTCCTAATAATGAATTAAAACTTATTCTATATGAATTCAATATAGAAAGCTTTCAGTCAGGCTATATCATGCCCTAGACACTAACAGAGTATAATTCTGTAGTTCTGTTCTACGAGACATCATAATTCTTTGTGTATAGGTCTGATTTCTCCAACCAGTTTCTTATGGGCAGAAATTACATTTTATTCATCTTTGCATTCCCCACAGGTCACCAAGAAAGTGCCTCTAAGGTACTCACGTATTTTTTAAAAGTAAATTTTCACTAAGAGAAAAAGGAAATATTTTTAGAAGTCAAGGTTCCCCAGGAATAGGAGACACTGCTTGATCCTGAGGCTAGCAGAGCTGACTGTAAATGCTAAGAAATGCAAAAGAAAAATGAACTGCTATGAGGGCTAGCTACCACTTTAATTCATTCCATACAGGCACGGAGTATTCAACTCAGTCTGCTGGAGGACTTCACTATGAGAGTTGACTGGAAATTAGACACAAGGATGAACAATTATTCAAAAGGGTGATTTCCCTTTATGGTCAACTTTCCTGAACTTATATAAACCAGACAAACACAAAAAGCAAAGTGCTTTCAAAAGGGATAAAAATACTGTACCTGTACTCAATTTTTCAGATGAGGAAAAAGAAAGTGACTCATTAAGCACAATCAGATATTACTATGTCCATGGTTCTAATCGAAAGGCAACAACTCATTTCCCATCTTTTTAAGATCCATCATTAACCTTAAATATGTAATTATTTAAAATACTTAGTGATGAACCTATAGATCATGAGTCAACAGGTCTCAAATCTTTTGTGAAATTAGGTTAAATTATTTAATAATGATAATAATAATATGGGCTTGCTTGAATAAACAAAAAAGATTGTCATACCTGCATCTCTCGTCTCATCGGGTAGGTCCACTCCTTAGAAATGGAAGGAAAACACAAGAATAAAAGTAAATAGCATTATGAAAAATGTCGCCCAATTAAAGGTTAAAGATGGGACGTACAAGTGTGGATTTTTAAAAAATACATTATACTTTAAGAATATTCCATAAAAACAGCAGATTCAATTGGCTTCACAAACACCTGAAAATTTAAGTGACAGAAAACAATGATTAAGGTATTCTTTAAATAACTGGACTTCCAAAATTATGATTATGTTACTTCATACAATGGCTGGAATAGCTCATTAATTCTAAGACTAAATATTCCAGACGTTTCTCCCAAAAACTGATCCTCTAAATCAGAGACGTCAAAAAGACTTTTTGTTGTCTATGTCAACTCTAATCAACTGGCAGCAGATAGCTAAAACACTGTGGAGAAAGACTCAGGAAGAAGAGTGCTGTGATCAACAAGCAATACTTGCAAGCAACGAAAGAAGAATGTTATGTGATAGTTATTTGCCATCCCTAATCTAAACTGCCAGATGCTTATCAAACAACCTTTTCCATCTCTTACTTGAGTGTAAGACTGTCTAGTTTAATTCCTTTGAAGATACATTTCAAAGTACAGAGTTTATTCTGTCTTTGGAATGCAGACCAAGACAAAAAAGCTGGAAAATAATAGAAAATGCCAATGGCAAAAGAGAGAAAATATTTTAAAAGTTAGGAAAAGACAAAAGCAGTTACGGTGAATTAATATGAAGAATCAAATATAGTATAGATAGTCTTCATTTGTAAATGCATTACATTGCAAAAATTTCTAACTTGGTTGCTTAAAATTCAGAATTATAAATAGTAATCAGGTTTCTAAAGTTAAAACTGGAGGGCCAGCCCCATGGCCAAGTGGTTGAGTTCGCACGCTCCGCTTCAGTGGCCCAGGGTTTCGCTGGTTCGGATCCCGGGCACCAACACAGCACTGTTCATCAGGCCACTCTGAGGCAGCGTCCCACACAGCACAACCAGAATATATAACTACATAGTGTGGGGCTTTGGGGAGAAGAAGGAAAAAAAAAGAAGAAGATTGGCAATAGTTCTTAGCTCAGGTCCCAATCTTTAAAAAAAAAAAAAACTGGAAAAGTTTTTTTTAAGACCTTTTATTTTGAAATAATTTTAGGATTACAGAAAAGTTGTAAAAATACTACAACGAATTCCCTTTACCCTTCACCCAGCTTCCCCAAGTCAGAAAAATATTTTTAACACATACAGTAGAAATACTATATATCTGTAATAGAAAGACAGAATAATAATCCTGCAATGACAGTCGGCAGTTTTTAATAAAGAAGAGAAACAAAATATTTTGTTTTTAATCCTGAAAATTGGTCTCGGCAATGTAGCAGAAGTAGACTATAAACCCTGAGAAACCATCAACATAATAAAGGTTAAAGAATATTTTAAAAAATATCTTTAAATGCACAGCTGAACCAACAAGAGAGTGAGGGAAATCCCCAAATAGATAAACACACACAAACACAAGAAAGCACAAACCCAGAAGGGTTACTGAGTTCTGAAACAGAGTGTCCTGAGAGGATCTGCTGATTTTCATGGCCTCATATTTCTTTCTGTTCTTGTAAAATGGTGGTGTAAGGGGGCCAGCCCAGTGGTGTAGTGGTTAAGTTCACACCTCTGCTTTGGCAGCCCGGGGTTCACGGGTTTAGATCCAGGGTACAGACCTACATATCACTCATCAAGCCATGCTGTGGTGGCATCCCACATACATAAGTAGAGGAAGACTGGTACAGATGCTAGCTCAGGGCCACTCTTCCTCAAGCAAAAAGAGGAAGCTTGGCTACAGATGTTAGTTAGCTCAGGGCCACTCTTCTCCACCAAAAAGAAAAAAAAAAAAGGGAGGCATAAAAGAACATACAATGAGGCAGTAAATGCCCAAATCTCAATGTACAGCTCAACGAATTTTTACAAACATATATACCGACATAATCACCACCTACAACAAGATTTCCATCATCCCAGAAAGTTCCCTCACTCCTTTTCTCAGTCAATACCTCCACTCTTCAGAGGTGACCAACCAGTGACTTGTACCACTACAGATTACTTATACCTGTTCTTGAACTTCATATAAATGGGACCATACAGAAGTACAATTTTATGTCTGGCTTCTTTCACTCAACCTAATGTCTGTGAGAGTCATCCATGCTGTTGTATACGTTGGTCATGTGTTCCTTTTTACTGCTGTCCAGTAGACCATTGTATAAATATTCCAGAATTTACTCATTCTCCTGTTGGTGGAGATCTAAGCAGCTTCCAGGTTTTGGCAATTATGAATAAAGACACTATGAGATTCTTCTATATGCCCTTTGGTGGACATACGCATTCACTTCTCTGGGATAAATACATAGCGATGGAATTGCTAGATCAGAGGGTAGGCCTATATTTGGTTTTACTAGATACTGCCAAAAGTTTTCCATAACCAATTTACATACCCACCACTAACGTATGGGAGTTCTAGCTGTTCCCCACCATGGCCTTATTTTAAATGGCACTGTACATGTGAGACATAAGACAAAGCCTAGGACCTGTTCAAAGTGGGAAGTCAGATCAAGACCAAAAAGTTGGGACCCCAAAAGGCAACACTGTCAGTGAAAGATAAACTAGGGAGGAAAAAAAAAACAAAACCCTCACCTAATTCCGACAGAAATGAGTACTCTTGCCTTTCTTTAGCTCTGAATACAAGGTTGGTGGTAGTGGTGGGGTGGTGTCTTCCTAACCACAATCTGGCCTTCACTCACGTTTGGTATTAGAATTCAATTATCTTTGTGAGGCCAAGAGAAAATTCAATGTCAAGTGGTCCTGGGTAGATAAGTGTCCGTGGGTTCCTGGGAGAAGCAAATACATTTTCTCTCTGGAGGAACAGACCCTAAACCTAGATCAGAAATAACTGACATAGATAAGTTCCAATGAGCTCACAATAAAAAATCAATTAAAAAAAAGAGGAAATGAGCCACCATGAAAAGCAGATCCAAGTGACTCACATTAACTAAGACTGCAGATAGTACAATGAAAAATATAACACATTTAACAAATTTAAAGAAATAGAGTATCAAAAGTATGACCACAGATTAAGAAACTGATTTTTAAGAGAGCCAAAAGGAATATGTAGAAATGAAAAAGTGCAATTAAAATTAAAAACCAGTGGATAGGCTAAACAGAAGAAAGGACAGGGGGGCCGGCCTGGTGGGGCAGCAGTTAAGTTCACACGTTCCACTTCACGGTGGCCTGGGGTTTGCCGGTTCGGATCCCGGGTGCAGACATAGCACCACTTGGCAAAAGCCATGCTGTTGTAGGCGTCCCACGTATAAAGCAGAGGAAGATGGGCATGGATGTGAGCTCAGGGTCAGTCTTCCTCAGCAAAAAGAGGAGGACTGGCAGTAGTTAGCTCAGGGCTAATCTTCCTCAAAAAAAAAAAAAGAAGAAGAAGAAAGGTCAGAGATAAAGAGAGAATTTGTGAACTGGAAAACAGAACTGAAGAAATGATCTAGGGAGCAGGCCTGGTGGCACAGTGGTTAAGTGTGCATGTTCTGCTTCAGCAGCCCAGGGTTCACTGGTTCGGACCCCGGGTGCAGACATGGCACCGCTTGGCAAGCCATGCTGTGGTAGGCATCCCATATATAAAGTGGAAGAAGATGGGCGCGGATGTTAGCTCAGGGCCAGTCTTCCTCAGCAAAAAGAGGAGGATTGGCAGCAGATGTTAGCTTAGGGCAAATCTTCCTCAAAAAAAAAAAAAAGGGAAATGACCTAAATTTGGAGTTGGAAAATACAAGCAGTTAATAGACATACAAGATAGAATTAATAGGCTAACACCCATAGAATCTAAGTTCCAGAAGGGGGAAGAGATAATATTGCACAAGATGTTAATGAGAATTTTCCAAAACTGGTTAAAAACAGAACACCTCAGAAATAGGCAGCCCAATAAATCTCAAGCAGGATAAGGGAAAGAAATGCACAGGTAAACACTGAAACAACAGCACATCAAACACAAAGAGAAGAACTTCTTTTTCCAGACTGAAAGCAAATAGAAGAATGGAAAAGAATAGAGTGCAGAAAACTCACACATATGCAGTCAATTAACTTTCTGGAAAGACACCAAGGCAATTCAGTGGAGAAAGAAAGGTCAACAAGTGGTGCTGGAACAACTGGAGAAATGTCTGGAAAATAAAATGAATCTTGATCCTGATACCACATCCCCCCGTGCCTGCCCCCACACAAACGTCTTGTCTGTCTTCACTGCTCTATCTACTTCCAATTCTTGATGACGCTGCCTGGCACACAGTAGACCCTCAACAGTTGCTTGTTGAATGAACAAAAAAAACCTACGTGTACACATAAACATAAATGCAAAAATGATAAAACTTCTACAAGAAAACACAGGAGAGTATCTTTGCAACCTTGGGAAAAGCAAAGATGTCTTAGAGGGCACAGAAGGTACTAAGTGTAAAGGAAAATAATCTTATAAATAAGACTTCATGAAAATTAAAAACTTCTGCTCAATGAAATATACTGCTAAGAAAATGTAAAAAGCCACAAACTGAAAGAAAATATTTGTAATACATATATCCAACAAAAGACTTGTATCCAAAATACATAACATCAGCAAAGTGACAACTTAGTTTTTAAAAGAGGCAAAGAACTGAACAGACATGCCAACATGGAAGATACATAAATGGCCAATAGCACATCAAAAGGTGCTCAACATCATTAGTCAAAAGGGAAATTCAAATTAAAACCACTACATATCTCACTTCTAGGATTTATCAAAGAGAAATGAAAATATATGTCTACAAAAAGACTTGCACTGGAATATGTAAAGCATCTTTATTCATCATAACCCTAAATAAAATGTCCAACCATAGTATATTCACACACTGAAAAAGTACTCAGCAATAAAAAAGAATCAACTACTCAAACATCACAATATAGATGAATTTCACATATATTACGCTCAGTAAAAGAAGCCATAAACAAGAGTCCATTTTGCATGATTCCATTTACATGAAGTCCAAGAACAGATAAAACTAAACTATGGTTACAGAAATCATCCTACTTGTTGCCTATTGTGGGTGGGGCAGGGACTGCCTGGAAAGGGATGAGATAACTTTCTCTGCTGATAGAAATGGTCTGTATCTTGAAAGGAGTAGTAGTTACACTGCTATACATATTTATCAAAACTCACTGAATGGCACACTTTGTGTATTATGCTCTATGTAAATTTTACCTCTATTAAAAAAAGAGAGAGCATCCAGACAAAAAAGGCAGATTACATACAAAGCAAAGACAATTAGATTGACCCTGACTCCTGAACTGCAAGAGTGGAAGCCAGAAGACAGAGTAATAACACATTCAAAGTGGTGAAATAAATAATTGTTAATCTAGAATATATGCTCAGAAAATCATCTTTCAAGAACCAGAGTGAAATAAAGACAATTCCATAAAAACAAAAACAGAGAGTTTATTACCAGCAGACTCTTACTAAAGGAACTTCTAAAAGATGTTTTTTGAAGAAAAGGTACTATTTGTCTCTATTTTAATTTCTATTAGGCACAGAAATCCTAAGTAACTTGACTTCAAGTCCAAGTAGTTTGTCTCCAGAGTCTATTCTCTTACTCATGACACTATAGTAAGAGAAACATATGGCAAATATATAGTTATATAATATTTTTAATTTTTTAATGTTTTTTTCTTTTTTTTTTTTGAGGAAGATTAGCCCTGAGCTAACCACTGCCAATCCTCCTCTTTTTGCTGAGGAAGACTGGCCCTGAGCTAACATCCGTGCCCATCTTCCTCTACTTTATATGTGGGACCTCTACCACAGCATGGCTTGCCAAGCGGTGCCATGTCCGTACCTGGGATCTGAACCGGCGAACCCCGGGCCGCCGACACGGAACATGCGAACTTAACCACTGTGCCACCAGGCCAGTCCCTATATAGTTATATTTAAACAAATATTGACTTCGTAAAATAATAATCATGATTAATTTACAAGGATTAACAGAATAGAAATGAAGTATATAACTTCCAAAGCAGTAGATGGGGAGATGTAATCAAATTGTAAAAACTAAATGTTCACCTGCTCCTTTAATTTACCAGTATGTTACAACCTTTTTTGAGTGTGTGAGGAAGATTGGCCCTGAGTTAACATCTGTTGCCAATCTTCCTCTTTTTGCTTGAGGAAGATTGTTGCTGAGCTAACATCTGTGCCCATCTTCCCCTGTTTTATGTGGGATGCCACCACAGCGTGGCCTGATGAGTGGTCTAGGTCCAAGCCCGGGGTCCAAACCTGCAAACCCTGGGCCGCCAAAACAAAGCATGCGAACTTAACCACCATGCCACTGGGTTGGCACCTGTTATAACCTTTTTATAACTGAAAAGTTTTTAAAGAACTGAGACCAAAGACTGTCATTTTAGCCATGCTACCTCAACGTTGAGCATAATGTGTGCCAGGGAATAAGCACACAATAGATGTGCATTTCGGAGATCCATGGCACTAGATTCTATGGATCTTTTTCTTTTTCTTGTCTTTCTTTTTTTTAAAAAAGCCTCTCTGGTACTCTAACAGCCAGCTTTATCTTCTTGAAGCAACTTGTCAGAGCTGTGAGAAAGAAGAAAAGCGATGAAAGAAATGTGTACTTTTGAGTTAACCTAAAATGAAATCTCTACATCGTGCGTGATAAAGGAAGAAAAATGGGAATATATATAGGAAAATGGTGTACATATATTCCAGGGAATACTTGGCAATATGCCAGAAGGCACTCACCACCACAGGATAAACATGTGCTTCTTTCTGGAATATCAATTTTACCAAAAGACTTATTTTTGGAGAAAAAAAATACTTTCATTGGCCACTAATTTAAGGTATTCTCATATTAGAACAAACATGAACATATGGGACAGAATGCAAAATTTACCTGAATTTTTAAATGAAACAAGAGGCTTCAAAGAAATTTTGAACTTCCCATAAGGTTGTAGGCAATAGAACATGTATGCTGTATTTATATAAGAAAGATATTATGGGAGGAAAAAGTAAGTTGTATAGTACAGAAAATGAAAAATTATACCTATTCACAGGACAGATAAGTATACAGCCTACTTTAGTGAGTATCACACTTGCTGTAATAAGCATGGATCCTTTGAAACTTAGAAAACTCTCACAGAAAATTTTATTTGGAACTATTCCTGGTGCTAGCATCAGATCCCCAGCTCAAGAATCTACCCTCTCTGTTTACCTAGCCCTGATTACCACCTATGGAACAAATCTTAAACCTGCCTTGGGGGCCCGGCACCATGGCCGAGTGGTTAAGTTCGCGCACTCTGCTTTGGTGGCCCAGGGTTTCGTGGTTCGGATCCTGGCTATGGACATGGCACTACTAGTCAGGCCAACGCTGAGGTGGCGTCCCACATAGCACAACCAGAAGGACCTATAACTAAAATATACAACTATTTACTGGGGGGCTTTGTGAAGAAGAAAAAAAAGAAAAGACGACTGGCAACAGATGTTAGCTCATGTGCCAATCCTTAAAAAAATAAAACCTCTTTGTCTACCAATTCTGTTAACGCCTTTGGCAGACGAAGATTTTAAAAATCATTCATGCTCACAGTCTTGCTCTGCCAGACATTCATCTGCCTGAACATGTCCCTAATAACCAAGGGTTGCCTCTATCACACACAGTCTGAATCGCAGCCTGCCCACGCTGCTCCTAAAATCCATCACTTTAGAAATGGTAGTATTAATAGGGCAGACTCCCAACAAAACTGCCAACTGATCTATTGTAAGTTACTACTGTAGTTAATTAGTAGAATTAATTTCCCAAACTTTGATGATTAGCCAAGCAGTCCAACTATATTTTTCAAACCAAAGCAAGCCAGCTAAGCCAAAAAAACCCTTAATTGTGAAACACACCATGCTTCTGATAGAAATTAATTCACAAGTGAAAATCCTACAATCATCAACATGAGCTAGAAGGTATCACATATTAAAACATCTTTCAGGCTCTCTGCTTTCTTCTCATACAAATACAAAGTCACATGATCTATAAAATTGTGCTTAAGGGATAGGAAAAATGTTATAAAAATGGTCAAAGACCAATACATAAATAAATGCACTAAAGGATATAAGCTGCAACCATCAGACAAAACAAAAACCCAATTCTTATCATCAGATAGATCAGGTGGGTTGAAACACAGAACGTTTAGAATACCAAAATAGATTACAAATTTTACATAGGTCGGGGGAGCAGTTCAGGAAAAAAAATCAGAATACTGTTGCTGAGCTGGACATTTCACAAAACAGAAAATTAGTACTATAGTTCTCTCCTCCAAAAAAAGGCAGTCCTCCAGAATAAGCCCTTTCCTTTAGTTCCCATCCCTAGCTCCAGCTTTGCTTAAACCAAATGACCAACGGAGATTTCACTCTAAAAATGAGTAGGTTGGGAAGATATGGAGAGGCAGAGAGGCATTCAAGTAAGATGACTCTAAATCAGTTATTCTTAAACTTGGCTGCCTCAGCCCAATTAAACCAAAATAGGTGATGGTGGGTCCCCCAGTATGGTTATTTAAAAGCTCCTTGGGTGATTCTACTCTATAGTCAGGTTAAAAAGCACCATTCTAAATTTAAAGGAGCTAAGAGAGGGATCCCCAGTCTGAGATATTAAGCAATTCCTATTTTGATTCTGTATTATAGGAATCAAAATAAGAAAAATGGAAAGGGTAATATTTAAGTCGTCAAACTACAATTGAAATAAATATTTCACTATCTAAAAAGAAGATAAAACATTAATTTTTGAACTATAAAAATAATAGCCCTAACTATGCAACTAATTTGTTTAAAAATTGGTATTGCAAGAAGTTTTTTCTCTTCCTCACATCTAAAAAACTACCGTAATCTTGCCACAAGTAAGACTCTCCTATCAAAACTAATCAAGATTTTTCCATTAATTCAACATTCATTAAGCTTATGGTATATACCAGACACTGTGAAGTCAAAGACACAGCGGCAAATAAAATAGGGACTTACTGGGTGACTAAGCTTCCTTATGAAACTTTCAGTCTACCATGGAAAATAGCCACTGACCACAATTATAAGTATGATAACTGTTAAAAAGGTGGGTATATGGGGCTGGCCCCGTGGCCGAGTGGTTAAGTTCGCGCTCTCCGCTGCAGGCGGCCCAGTGTTTCGTTGGTTCGAATCCTGGGTGCGGACATGGCACTGCTCATCAGACCATGCTGAGGCAGCGTCCCACATGCCACAACTAGAAGGACCCACAACGAAGAATATACAACTATGTACTGGGGGGCGTTGGGGAGAAAAAGGAAAAAAATAAAATCTTTAAAAAAAAAAAAAAGGTGGGTATAAAAGTACCAAGTGCTACAGAGGCTAATAAACCTGGGGGACTGAACTAGTCTGACGGGTGGGTAGACAGGCAGGAGGAGCTGGCAAAACCTGGGAAACCCTCTCTGAAGAAATGACGCCTAAAGTGAGGTTTAACCCAAGAGCAAGTAGTTAATTAGGTGGGAGCAAAGGGAATGCTGGCAGCCATGGCAGGGGAAAAGAGCAAATGCAATACCCTTGAGGTATGGGGAAAGAGTAAAGCATTTCAAGGACTGAGAGAAGATGAGTATGGTGAGGGCGTACCGAGAAGGGAGCAAAGGGAAGAGCAGCTCATAACGGGGTTGGAAAGGTAGGCAGATGCAAGATCACACCTTGCAGATGATATTAAGGATTTGAACTCCATCTTCAAAGCAATGGGAAATCACAGCAACGTTTTAAAAAGGAGTGACAAACTTTCTGCAAAATGATCTAAACACAGCTCAATTTTTGCTAGAACTGTCCTATACAGAAAAGCCTGACCAGCATGTCTTTCAAGAAACTTGGAAGTATTCTTATAGAGGTGATAGGATCATCAAGCTATCATAAAAGCATTCATTAAAATCTCTCTACCTGAATTCCATTTTTATTAAAATATAAGCAAGATTTGGATTGTAATTTAGCTTTCCACGTAGTGCTTCCTATGTGGAAGAGACTGTGCTGGCTGGTCATGTTACCGTAACTACATAAGACCATTTGACACTTTACATATCTCACTGAAAACTGGAAAATTAACATTCTGTTTTATTAGTCAGTTTATCATAACTCTAAGTCCTATTTAATGGTTACTCACAGTTCTGTCTACCCAGAAAGCACCCTGCATCTGTTGTGGAAATGCTCCTATGGTTTTGGTGGGAGGGCTCCCATGACAAACTTCACTCCCCTAGCCAAGAAGTGGGTATAAGACTGGGCCCCTCATTGTATTCAGCCCTTCAAGGCCGATCCAAAGGGTGGGCATATGACTTAAGTTGGGCCAATCCTCTAGATTTTAAACACTGAAGCTTGGAAAAAGGCACCTTTATTCCTCACTGTTCAAGCTCTGTAAGAGTACGAGCTCGGGGCAGCTGATGGCCAAACTCCATCCCTGCAGAGAAGCCCCAGAAAAAGAAGAGACCCTGAGACAAAGTAGAGGCAAGCACAGATGAGAGGCAGAGGCAGTTCTGATGCATTCCAACACTGTCTAGTCAAGTCCCTGAGACCGGCTGCACCCCTACCTTTCTGGATTTAGTTACCTTTCTTTGTGCTTAAGCTAGTCTGACTTGGTTTTTGCTACTTGCAACCAAAAGAGAACACTCAATGCCATGAAATAAGGAACGAATTGGCTTTCAGTAGATAATATCTGCATCGTTATCTACTAGGCTTTATGCGTTACTTCTGTCTCACACAGGAAAGAACAAAGCTATATTCGCAGTAGGATTTTATAATTTTTGTAGGGATAAGACATGTTATATACACAATAAAAAATTAAATGCGAAGTCTTGCAAACATTTTAAACTAGGGCAGGGAATAAACGAGGCGTGTTAAAAAGAACAACGTATGGGAATCAGGAGCCCACGGTCCTCACTGTGCTACTGTGTCACCTTGGCATCTCACTTTTTCTCACTAAGCTACAATTTCTTCACCTGAAAACCGGGAATGCTCTACATTATTTCTAAAGTTGCTTCCAGTACTGAAATTACTGAATCATTTTGAGAATATAAAAGCATATCCCATTCACATAATTCCATACTAAACAAAGAAAAAGTGTAAACTCATTTTTTAACTAAGCTAAATTCGACTTTTCTTTCCTACTTAAGTGTCTACTCTTAAAACACGAAATTCTCAAGGATTACTACCTCAAGGAAAAGATCCCTCCAAACAAGAAACTGCACCCTTAGTGAAGATATTCAATAGAATGAATATCTGGTATAAATTGAATGGTCTCTTAAAAATTGAGCTCTATTTTTCCAGTTACTTTTAAGCTGTTTAAAACTAGAAATTTCAGATTTCTTTCCCTTGATCCTATTAAGGCTGAGTATCCTTGTCCTATTACTAATTTCGTCTTCAGAAAATTCTAACTTAACAGCCTGCAATACCATAAACTATTTTGCACTAGTAACAGATAGGAAAAACCTCAATGCAAACGTTAGGCAGGGAAGAAGTACGAAGGAGCCCGAATTAGAAATCAGGACACCGAGTTATAACGCATTTTATTCTAAATATTAACTTCGCTCCAAAGGGCGAGTTTCCTGATTGAAGTTTTCAGATTCAAACCAACTAGCTTTATGACATTTTATTCGGCGGGCCAGTTTTGCGTCAACAACCGGAGAAGACAAGACGAAACCAACCGCTCCGGGAAACTTTTCCCAGGCGCGCGGCCCACGGTCCGCCCCGGAGCGACTCGCACGCGGCCGCGCCCCGGCCGCCGACGCCACCGCAGGCCCCGGCCGAGCGCGGCCCCGGCGCCGCCTCCGCTGGGCCGAGCGCCGCCCGGCTCCGCAGGCGAGGACCGCGCCTCCCGCGGGTTCGGCGGAAGGGCGTCGGGGCGCCGGCGGGAGGCGCCGGGCCGCAGGACGCTCGACGGTTGGGCCCGGGCTCGCCGCTCGGCCGAGGGGCCGCGAGAGGCGGCCTGCGCGCGGCGTCCGCGGGCAGACTCACCTCGGCGTCCTCTCGGCACGGGGGGAGCGCGGGGAACTCCAGCTTCACGTCCTCCATGGCCCCGCAGGCTGCGGGCGGCGGTGGGAGGGACCCGGCCCGACGCTCGGGCTGGCGGCGGCGGCGGGAGGAAAGAGGGCCGGTGGGCCAGAGGGCTGCCGGCGGGCAGCAGGCTTACAGCGAACACGGGCGGACCAATGGGTCCCGGCGGCTCCGGCGGCGGCCACAGCCGGGAAGACGCGGGCGGGGCGGCTCGCACCCGGCCGCCATGCTGCCGCCGTCTCCCTCCCGGGTCTCCGCGCCCCTCAGGCCGCCCGGCTGCGGAACAGGCACGAGCCCTACAACCGTCTCCCTCTCCTCCGCCCCCCGCGGCGCCCCAGCCAATCGCAGCCCACGCTCGCCTCCGGCGCGCCCCCGCGGCCGCCAGGTGTCAGCGCGCCGCCGCCCCGCCCCTTCGCGGGAGCGCCGGCGCGAGGGGCGGGGCAGGGGCGGGGCAGGGGCGGGGCCGCGGCCGGGGCGCCTGGGCTCTGGGGGCCGGGCCGCGGTGGCTGGGGGAGCGACCGAGGCCGAGAGGCGGGGGCTGCCCAGACCGGCTTGGCCCTTTCCCGGCAGGACGCGAACCCCTTCATCCCAGCCCCCAGAAGCTGACGTTCGAAAGGAAAACCGGCCTCAGAATCCCGCGCAATGTGGGTGAGGGTATAACCAAAAGAGTAATAAATGAAGAGTTCATCTTGAAATTATACTAGACAGAAAATGAAACACCCGTCAATTTAAACAAATTGAAATGGTCGACTTTTAAGAGTACTTGGGATTACGACAACTAGAAAATCTCGAGAAAGAATGGCAAATAGAAAAAGTCCTAAGAAAAAGAAACAGGATAGCTCACTCAGTACATTGTACATGTGCTGAAGAAAGGTCTCTCCAATTCTGTTAGTATTTCAACACAATATTAATAAAGCACATGGCTTTCAATATCTTCTTAAAAGGAGTTTGTAACTTAATACTGTAGTATTTTTTTTTTAAAGAAGATTAGCCCTGAGCTAACTGTTACCAATCCTCCTCATTTTGCTGAGGAAGACTGGCCCTGAGCTCACATCCACGCCCATCTTCCTCTACTTTATACATGGGACACCTGCCACAGCATGGTGTGCTAAGCCGTGCCATGTCCGCACCCTGGTTCCAAACCGGCGAACCCCAGGCTGCCGAGAAGCAGGTCATGCGAACTCAACCACTGCGCCACCAGCCGGTCCCAATACTGTAGTATTGTTAATAAAGGTTAGGGATATGGTACTTCCTCTGGCTACAGGGGGATACTATTATCCTGTTTTTAAGCAGATGAGGGAAATCAAGCTTGGAAGTGGAAGAACCCACAATTAAACTTTAAAGATTTGTACACCAAACTGATTCTTTAAAAAACGACCACTGCCACCAAGTAAAAAGGTGAGAAAGTCACTGATTAGCTAAAGTGCAAATTACAATGGATAAAGTAAAAAGGATCACGTGGATATTTGATCTAGACCCCCCACAAACATCCTATTACTTTTTATACTTTCATATTTACGAAGGGCACTGCCAACATAAATAGAAATCGAACTGTTCAATAATTTGAGTATTAGATGACTAACTTGAGGGTTCCATTTTCTCTACCACTATGTAAACTGTTCTCTACTATAAAAAGGCACACAATACTCTGGTACTAAGTTTTTAATTTGAAGAATGATTGTATAATTACCCAGGTCATGTATCATTCATTCTTTAGTGTTTATGAAACCAAAGTTTCCTTTTTGTTTTTTAGGAACATTAGCCCTAAGCTAACTGCTGCCAATCCTCTTTTCACCGAGGAAGATTGGCCCTCAGCTAACATCCATGCCCATCTTCCTCTACTTTATATGTGGGACGCCTACCACAGTATGGTGTGCCAAGCGGGGCCGTGTCCGCACTTGGGGTTCAGCAAACCCCGGGCTGCCGAAGTGGAACGTGCACACTTAACCGCTGTGCCACCGGGCCAGCCCCTCTTTCTTTCTTTTTTTTGTGAGATTGGCCCTGAGCTAACATCTGTGCCAATCTTCCTCTACTTTGTATATGGGACGCCACCACAGCATGGCTTGATCAGCCGTGTGTAGGTCCAGCCCTGGGACCTGCAAATCCAGGCTGCCAAAGCAGAGTGCCTGAACTTAACCACCATGCCAGCAGGCTGGCCTGTCTTTTTATTTTAAACGGCAGCTTTAATAAGATAATCTCAATTGATATCCAAAAATGATTTCCTGTTGTAATTTGTCAAAGCTTTAATTGCCACATGATGTAGGAAAGAACTGTGTATATGTAACAAAACTTTTGAACATTTCTGACATCAACATCCCCTATAGCAGATACTCTTACCCTGGTATCTAGAGATACTTACAGAGTCCACAGGTAAGCTTGGGAAATAATAAATCTCCTTAAGTTTTAGTATATGCAAAATTGTGTGTATGTATGTATGAATTTTTCTGGGGCGAGGGTCCAGACCTTAACATTCTCAAAAGAGAAGTATCATCTCACATAAATCAAGAAAACCAAGTCACATTTATTAGCAAATATTACTTTTAATCATAATCTAAAAAAAGGTTATGGATGTGCACGCACTATTTCAATTAATTATTACACAGCCTAATCATAGTAGGTAAACAGTAAATGAAGACTTTCTGGAAGAAGGAATATATAGATATAAACATACACACACATACATATGTTATATATAACAAGATGCTCTTATGAACACCTAATGTGGGTACTGTTCTAAAATATAATTCAAAAACCTAAGATCTAAACACAACTTCATCTTGGTTATTAAATAGTTTACTTACTAAAGAACCTAGAGGACCATAGTAAATGTATACTAACAGAAGACAAGAACATATGCAGGAGAACTGAATCAAACAGATTTTATTCAACTTTTTAGGATAAGGAAAACAAATGATATAAAATAAGTCATATGAAATGCTCTTTTGTACTACTATCTCAAACCATTTTCAATGTTTTACAAAATGCTCACACAGCAAATACGAAAAGCTTCAACATACTCTTATAACTTCTGCTGCAATAAATGCAACATTTACAAATTTCTTCTGTACCAATCTTAAAAGCAGAATTATTGAATTACTGCTTCTTATGATGTTATTTACACATATTTTTATTCATTAGCTTTTAATGAGATCGTTGCCAACACATACATTATTTTCCTTAGCTTTATTTTTACATTAAGCCAATGTCTGTCATGCAGCTTTCAAAAACCTTACAGTAAATTACACAGGTTTGTAGTCCAGTTTAGACTCTAGCTTCTTAGAATCAGCCACTTTCCTGACTGCTTTCATGAAGTCTTCCTGTACTACAAAATCATGATCAGCACGAATTGCAAACATGCCTGTGGAGAATAAAACAACATGACTGTTACATATGATATGTGAATTATTTATTGTTAAGAAAACTAAATAATGTAATTCTATGGAGTCAAGGTGAAGGAGCCTAGATTTACTACTTCTGAGACAGTCGTTTTAATTTGTTAAAATCACTATCATCGTTCAATAAATTTCCATAGCTATACTGAGCAATATTTCCCAAACTGAAAGCAGAAAACAATGAGATAATTATCTGAATATTTACAATCCAGCTCACACAGTTCCCGTATCCAATGGCATCTTGAAACAACAAAACAAAATGCAACTATCAACAAAACATACACATTTGAAGCAATGGTTTCTTAACTCTACAGGCAGCAATTCCCTGGAAAGAGGTAGCACGTGTATAGTTTGGGAAAACACAAAAACACTTCCAGTAATTTTGACAGCCATTTCTTATTAATAATCCAAAGCTTAGAAAATAAGAAATTTAAAAAGCCAACAGTGGGCTTTACCAAATTTCAGTGCCATTATTTACATGTTAAAATTTACCTTACATATGTACAAATTGATATTTTTATATGACTTCCTTATTCAAGTATCACAATTCAATTTTTTCTCTCAAGTGTTTCACTAGTTACTTGTCAAATACTACTTTAAAAGGAGTAAAAATTTTTTGTTTGTATTTTTTCTTTTAACATCAGTTGTCATGGATATGGGTCGCAGATTTTGAGACAATCCTAATTTCATGATAAACTAAAGCTGGTATGGTATCACTATCTAATAATTGAAATCTATTAATATTTTCATTGACGATCTGCTTATATTGAATTTTCCCCTACATAAAATGAGTGGGTTGAAATAGAAGATTTCATGGGTTACTTCCTATCTTTCCTTTCAAGATTTCTATATAAAGAGTCTTAGAAATAGCCACTTTATGTTCTCAGAAATCTGGTGAATGGAAAAGACTAATTTTTCAATAGTGAAGGCTACAACTAAATTAGGTAAGTTACTTTTCCAAAACTTGTGCATATGACTACTTTCAAATCATTATTTAGTGAATGAGTGAATCTGAGATACATTCTAATCCAAAAAGGATGATAATTTCAGAATTTGAATGGAAAAGACAACTATAACTGAATCAAGTGTATTTCAACTTACAGAAAGATATATTCACAAAAAAGGCTTGAAGTCTAATAAAAAGAAAACCAAAGAATTTCAGTACGTCTCCAGATGTGAATGTTCCACCCAGGTAAAAAGCTAAAGTTTTAATTCACACAGAAGTCATAGCTCTTTATTGGAAATAATTGAAAATGAATTTTTTAAAATATGTGAGAAAAAAGAGAATATCATAATTTGATGGTATCAGTCCTTAAGGTTATGACACTACTTTTGTTTGCATTCCAATTTCACCACAGCAATCTTCTGATAATGATTTGGTCCAGTGTAGATTTTTGGAAGGAGAATGTCATAAGTTACTCCCAGTAGTGCAAGCCACATGATAGTTTATGTCTTAATATTTTTGCTTACTAATAAGTCTTTCTGAGCATGATTTACTCTGATTCCCACTGAGAGTTTCTAGAGCTGCAGATCTTTGATCCAGATACTGAGCCACAGTACACTCACGAAGATATTCCTATGGAAAAGCCATGCCTGAGTAGCCTCTTTAAACACTGTCTATTGAATATCTAAGAAACGTTAAAATAAGGCCAATGGTGATATGAAAACAAGAGGAATTCACATATTGTAATACTTAAATAAAACTGTTCATCTGCAACCTAAAAGTCAGTAACTATAAAAACTACTGCAGAAATTAATTTTTTCAATTTTAAGATTCTGTGTGGTGGACAAAGACTAAATGAGTCTATGTAGGGTTTTAAAGCCACTTGATACCAGAAATAAAAATAGGATCACACAATCCACAGAGAAAACTATCTTTAAAAACTACCACATTTTACACAAGTTGCACAATCACAAAATTCATAAATGAATCTTTCAAAGCTTATTGCCGACAGACTACTATCAGAAAGTACGTCATCCATTTTGCAGCAGATACCTGTGGTGCTAGCCCAGTCTGATCTCAGCCATGGGCGTGGCAGATAATTCTGTACAGTCAAGACTTAACTTACAGGCCAGTATCCTATCACATGCATATCTTTTCACATTCTGCCCTAAGGCATCCAGAAATACAGGAGTCAACATCCCAAAGGGCAAATCTCATCCAATGGGGATGACAGTTGGAAAATAAATGCTCTAGTCTCCCTTATTTCAGCTGGGTAATCCTGGAAGGCATTCAGTACATCTCTCTGAGGTCTCAACAGAACCAAGCCTCCCTTGCCTAAAGCAGCTACTTCAAGGGTGGACCTTCATAATAGCTTTCCTTCTTCCCATCTCACTTGCCCTGTTCTCTCCTGCTTCTTGGAAACAATTTCCCCAAAAGCAAGTACCCAAATCCTTGCAAAGCTCAGGCTCTGCTTTTGGACAAACCCAAATACATTTTTAGCAAATTAAACATCAACAGCAATAGCAAAACTGTTCTTTAAACCCTTACCTGCTTCAGTACAAACATTTCTCAGGTCTGCTCCATTAAAGCCATCTGAAAGCTTCACAATTGCTTCATAATCTGTTTAGGAAAAAGTACTGAAAATTATTAAAAAAAAAAAAATAGACCTTTTCTTTTTCTTTCTTTTTTTTTTTTTTTAAGATTTTTATTTTTCCAGGGCTAGTCCTGTGGTTCAGCAGTTAAGTGCACACGTTCCGCTTCCCAACGGCTCAGGATTTGCCGGTTCAGATCCTGGGTGCAGACAAGGCACCGCTTGCCCACCATGCTGTGGTAGGCGTCCCACATATAAAGTGGAGGAGGATGGGCATGGATGTTAGCTCACGGCCAGTCTTCCTCAGCAAAAAGAGGAGGCTTGGCAGCAGTTAGCTCAGGGCTAATCTTCCTCAAAAAAAAAAAAAAAAAAAAGATTTTTATTTTTCCTTTTTCTCCCCAAAGCCCCCCTGTACATAGTTGTGTATTTTTAGTTCTGGGTCCTTCTAGTTGTGGCATGTGGGATGCCGCCTCAGCATGGCTTGATGAGCGATGCCATGTCCGTGCCTAGGATTTGAACCGGCAAAACCCTGGGCTGCCGAAGTGGAGTGCTTGAACTTAACCACTCAGCCATGGGGCTGGCCCCTAGACCTTTTGTTGATTTATGCCCATATGGAAAATCTGAACTGAAGAG
Source organism: Equus asinus (assembly GCF_041296235.1). Lineage (NCBI taxonomy): Eukaryota > Metazoa > Chordata > Mammalia > Perissodactyla > Equidae > Equus > Equus asinus. Next base: position 64,123,223 of record NC_091796.1, on the reverse strand, counting down.
CTTGCTTTGAATTTGATCAGCTAGGCATCATCTCTGTTAAGATTACACAATATTAACAATCAAAAACTATGCTTCTGTTAAATAAACCAGCACCAAGCAGAAATAAACAGTTCTGAAACTTTAAAACCAAGAAATATCATGAAGATCTGAAAACATTTTAACCTGTTTCTATGCAGTGAAGTTATACACATGTGCACTTCAGATATCTGTCAAGCTATGACTCTTAGAACTATAAGCAAATCTTTAATCTGAATAAATCTAGAACACTCAAAACCAACTGTAACCACAATGGAACTTAATCACACAAGCCAAATAGTCATCAGACATAATTTTATCATATGGAATTTTTAAACGCTACAACAAGCATTGGTTAGCTTTTCTGGGTTCTGTGTAAGGTCCAAATAGTGAGGTATCAGATCTATGATAAAAGCAATATTTAAGTGACCTTTCCATCCACAGCTCAGACATGACATGAAGAGCTATTGGTATGGGGGAGCAGTTATGGACTTGATATAGAAAAAGGAGAGAAATAGGAAACAGCACAGGCTACCACAATGTGAATAACTCTGATGAGACATCCTTTGTCAGGCAATCTAGAATATGTCAATCTCCATTGAAATCATACAGATATTCATTAATTATTCTTCATTCAGGTTCAAGATCATTCTAAGCTTCCTGAAAAAGAGACTCCCAAGGTTAGCACAGTATCTGGCGCCTAGTAAGCACTCAGTATTGGGAGAACCCTAGAAATTGATATCCTTAGTTTAGCTCAATCTTTCCAGCTCAAACTCTTTCAATGAGCAATGAGAAAGTTTGTGAGAGGCAACAATCAACTATTGTAATTATTTTGGACTACTAATTTCTAAAGGATTTTTAAAGCTGCTCAGCAATTATACTAGATTCCCTTAGTTCAGAGGTCAGCAAACTTTCTGTAAGGGGCCAGATAGTAATTATTTTAGGCTTTGCAGGCCATATGGTCTCTGTCAAAACTCCTTATTTCTGGGGCCGGCCTGGTGGCGCATTGGTTAAGTTCGCATGTTCTGCTTCAGCGGCCCGGGGTTCGCCAGTTCAGATGCCGGGTGTGGACATGGCACCACTTGGCAAGCCATGCTGTGGTAAGTGTCCCACATATAAAGTAGAGGAAGATGGGCACAGATGTAAGCTCAGGGCCAGTCTTCCTCAGAAAAAAGAGGAGGATTGGCAGCAGATTTTAGCTCAGGGCTGATCTTCCTCCAAAAAAAAAAAAACCACTACTCATTCTTGTTCTTGCAGTGAAAACAGTCCCAGACAATATAGAAATGAATGTGAGTGGTTGTGTTACAACAAAACTTTATTTACAAAAACAAAAGGAAGACAGAATTGGGCCCATAAGCCAGGGTTTGCTGGCCTCCACCCTAGTCCAGTCTCTCTCTTCTATAGGTAATTATTTTATAACTTCTCTGTCCTCAAATCTCTAACAATACTTTCCCCATCTTCACTCTGAACTTGCTTCCTATTTCACTGAGAAAATAAAAGCATGCAGAAGAAAAATTCTACTAGTTCCTGCCATTTGACATGTCATCATCAGCATCTATATATTCTGCCTTCCCTCCTATTCTCATAAATGAAAAGTCGATGCTCATAGACAAGGCCAACCCTTCTTCAAAGAAAGTTCATTATCAATTTCTCTCTCATTCCTAGACCATTCCCATCAGCATAAAAAAAGTGCTGTAAGTTCTTCTATCTTATAGAAAACTTCCCCAATCCTCATCTCCATTTCCACTACAGCTCCATTTCTTCTCTTCTCCCCTTTGCTGCAGAACTCCTTGAGAGAAATGTCTAAACCCAATACCTTTCCTCCCAATCTCTCTGAAACCCATTTGAAGTAGGCTTTCACCTCCACTGCTTCAAAGAAATTACTTCTGATAAGGTCACCAATGATCTTCACATAGTGTATCCAAAAGTCCATTCTCAGAACTCTTCTTATCTCACACATCGTCAGCATGTGACAGGAAATCAGTCTTCCTTATAACAATTTCTTCGTTTATCTTCCAGGACACCACAGCTCCTGGTTTTACTCCTAATTCTGTGACTATACCTCCCTGCCTCCTTTGATGGTTCTTCTTAATGTTGGAGTTAGCTCAGTTTTTGAAACTCTTCTCTATCTAGCTTCACTTTGTCAGGAATCTTATCTAATCTCAAAACTTTAAAAACCATTTTTATGTTGCTATTATCTACATTTGTATCTCTAGCATAGACCACCCCAATGAGCTATGGATGCATACAGAATTACTAATCAACACCTCTATTTGGATATCTAATTGGCATCTCAAACTTAATATATCCAGAATTGAATTCCTTATTCTACCTTTAAAACCTTATCTTTCCAGTCTTCCCCCATTTTTATTGATGGCAACTCTATCCTTCCAGGTACATGAGTCAAAAGCTTAAGTCTTCCCTGGTCCTTCTGTTTAGCTCACACCTCACATCCAATTCACTAGCAAGTCTTGTTACTTCTATTTTCAAAATATATCCAGAATCTCATTATTTTAAAAAACTTTAGTACCATCCTGGACCAAGCCACCATCATCTTTTGCCTGGATTACTGAAATAACCTCCTACCTGATCCTCTTGCTTCTATCCTTGTCCTTCTACATGCAGCCAGAATGATCTTATTTAACAGCAGTGAATTTTGAAATATTTTCAGATGAAATGATGATAATATCTGGGATTTCCTTTTAAAAAATCCAGAGGGAAGGTAGGAGGTGGGACAGATTACAGTTGAAATAAGATTGGCCAAGACTTAATAATTATTGAAGCTGGGAGATGAGTACCTGGGGATGGAATTTCATTATACTTTTATCTCTACTTTTATGTATTTTTAATTTTTTATAATAAAAAGTTAAAAAATTAAAAAAAGCAAATTCCTCTGCTCACACTCCTCCAATGGCATCCATATTACTAAAAATAAAAGCCAAAATTCTTACACAATGGCCTCAATAAGGTTCTACACAATCTGCTCCCAATTACTTCTATGATTTCATTTGCTACTACTACTCTGTTTACTCTGCCACAGACATGTTGGCTTCTTGCTGCTCCTAGAATGTTCCAGGCATGCACCTGCTTCAAAGCCTTCTTACTTGCTGCTCCTGCTGCATGATTTTCACCCAAATATCCCCATCTAGTTGCTTCACCTCCGCAGGTCACTGCTTAAATATAACCTTGGTAGGGCCTTCCCTGTGTTTCCCCCTCCCAGCCTCCATTTAAAAATGTATATATTCATGCTTGCTCCTAGCATTATCAACTCCCCTTCTCTTGTTTTATTTTTCTCCATAGCACTTTTCACCATTAATATACTATATATCTTACTTACTTTATTTGTCTTTCTTGACAAGAATGTAAGGAAGTTCAGTAAAGGCAAGAATTGGTCTGTTTTCTTCATTGCTATAATCCCAGCACTTAAAACAATTCCTAGCATATAGGAGATGCTCAAAAAACATTAGCTGAATTTAAAACCAGATTTGGTAGGCTATCAGTGATATCCAATAGCATTTTGCTTCACTTACCAAATGTAAACATATACAAAATAACTTATTTCCTTACCTATTTCACCATGCTTTGTAATGGGACCTGCATGGATTTTCAATATATCTAATCTTGCTTGCTCGTTTGGCAAATCAATATCTGAAAATAAGAAATTACAACAAATTCTTTTGCATTCAAGTTTTTTGTTTTTTAAATAAAGTAGGGGGTGAAGAGGAGGTATGGGAAGAGAAACGGACATACACAAAAGGAAATGGACAGCAAGCACAGAGCCTTAACTCACGTATTTTCCTATCTAATCTTCCTGGACGAAGCAAAGCAGGATCCAGTGTATCTGGACGGTTTGTAGCCATGATCATTTTAACTCTATGTAGAGTATCAAATCCATCCATTTGATTCAGCAACTAAGAATATGTTTGTAAATGAAAATCACAGATTTTACAAAACATCCCAACCATTAAAAAATAGCTAGCACAAAGGGGGAAGAGGTGTACCCACAACATCACTAACAATAATGTACAACTGAAATCTCACAAGGTTGTAATCTATCATAACATTAATAAAAAAAAAAAATAGATAGCACACACCTTTTATACGCCTAATATCTTGAAATGTATTGCCTACAGATAGATATGGGGTCTTCAGAATGATCACTTGATGGAATCCTATTTTTTTCTTTCTCTTATATAAAGGAATATATGTTCCATCCTCAAAGTTCCAAGATAAATTATTTAAGTATGTATTTTTTATAGCTATCAGGTAGTTTTAATAATTCTGATGGCTTCCATCTGATAGTCAAGAATTACAGAACTAAACTATGTAGAGATGAATTCCAATGTTCAAATATTTTTCATCCAGTTATTTTCAAAAAAACAACTAACAATAAAATCTAATGTATAAAGTGCTTATGGTATGCCAGACATAAAACTTATATTAGGATAACTGGATGGAATGATTTTCCTACAAATTTGGTAACAAACCCCTTAAATATATTTTCAAATAATTTACTATACATAGAAAAAATGAGACACTAAACATATTTCCTTTGATTCCTAAAGTTTTCATGAACAAATGTTGAAAAACCTAGCTGGATTCAAAAAACTCTTTAAAATACAGCTAGCCTGACAATATTTCTATTCCTTTCCCAAAATATCTCTTAGTTGACAACATATCAGTTACATGAATAAAATTAGTATCTGTGTTGTTTTAAAATACTGCAGGTAAAGTTTCTAAGAGACTCTACAATTAATTTTTAAACACTGTATATCTTCTGAGCTCAGTATAATTTATGAAACGTCATTTTCAAATACCATCAATGAGACAGAATTTGACACTGCATTACCTATCCTACTTAGTTTCTATTTGTAGAAGTACGAAAAGGTATTTGGGATCTTGCCATCCTTTTCACAGAATTTAGAGAACGGAAAGGGAAAGTGGAGAAAGATTATGTACAGTCTAATATCCTATCATCCATTTTCTTCAACTATCAAAACTATTTTAGTTTCCTCTCACTCTCAGCAATAAAGAGATGAAAGAGCTAGTAACTTTCAGAGCAACCTCATATGTAATTATAACTCACTTATTGCCACCAGTCTTGTCTGTTATTCACATCTTTTAATAAATCTAGCACAAAATCACATTCACAATAAGAAGTACAATATACAATTTAAATATCTGAATGGCTGATCTGCTCAAAAAGCATACAATAGTACAGATGTCTATCAAATTGAATTTTGTGGAAAACCCTATTATTTTCCAGTAGTCATTTTCTTATGAGAGAATGTGATACAGAAATGTGTTCATTACTGTCAATAGTTTCAAATTTCACACTTGAAATAAAGTGTATTTATTCTTGACTTGACTTTCAAATACCCAATGTTCAGTTTATCATTTAAACCAACTCCTACCTCCATTAAAGTTCTCTGAATCTCTCTATCAGCCGAAGTACCCTCAGAAAACCGACGACCACCTAAAATAATAGATAGGGAAATTCACATGCATTCTCTTTTCCTGTACAATCATTATTTAAGAAAATAGAATATGATAGTTTCACATCATATTATGGGGTTGAAAACATTAAGACAAACAGTCAATAATAAGAATTATACTGACAAAGTTAGAATTGATTTTGGTATAATGTTTCTCATTTTGTCTATGTCAACAGTTTTCATTAAAATTCATTACATTTTCTTTAAAGGAAAATTACAGGCCAATATCACTGATGAACATAGATGCAAAAATCCTCAACTAAATATTGGCAAACTGAATAAAGCAAGACATTAAAGGATCATAAACCATGATCAAGTAGGATTTATACCAGGGATGCAGGAATGGTTCAACATCAGCAAATCAATCAATGTGATACACATCAACAAAATGAGGAATAAAAACCACATGATCATCTCCATAGATGCAGAGAAAGCATTTGACAAGATCCAACAACCATTTATGATAAAAAACTCTCAATAAAACGGGTATAGAAGGAAAGTACCTAAACATAATAAAGGCCATATAAAACAAACCCACAGCCAACATCATACTCAACAGTGAAAAACTGAAAAGCCTCTGAGAAGAGGAACAAGACAAGGGTCCCCACTCTCCCCACTCTTATTCAACATAGAGCTGAAGATTTGGGACACAGCAATTAGGCAAGAAAAAGAAAGATAAAGTATCCCAGTTGGCAAGGAAGAAGTAAAACTCTTACTGAGTGCAGACGACATGATTTTATATATAGAAAACCTTAAAGAATGCATTGGAAAACTATTAGAAATAATCAACTATAGCAAAATTGCAAGGTACAAAATCAACTTGCAAAGATCAGTTGGCTTTCTATACTCTAATAACGAACTAACAGAAAGAGAACTCAAGAATACAATCCCATTTACAATCACAACAAAAAGAATAAAATTTCTAGGAATAAATTTAACCAAGGAAGTGAAAGATGTAAACACTGAAATAAGTCAGTATTAAAAGAAATTGATGATGACATAAAGAAATGCAAAGATATTCCATGCACAGAGATTGGAAGAATAAACATACTTAAAACGTCCACACTATCTAAAGCAATCTACAGATTCAATGGAATCCCAATCAAAATCCCAGTGACATTCTTCTCGGAAATAGAGCAAAGAATCCTAAAATTCATATGGTGCAACAAGGGACCCTGAATGCCTAAAGCAATCCTAAGAAAAAAGAAAAAAGTTGGAGGCATCAGAATCCTGACTTCAAAATATACTACAAAACTATAGTACTCAGAGCAGTATGGTACTCAAGTGACGTCACTATCATGGCAGAGTGAGCTTGCCCGTGACTCTCTCCTCTCCAACATACAACAAAAAGGAGCAACCATATTCCAACAAAAAATAACCTAATAGCATAGGAATCCTCGAAGAGTCACAGCAGCCAAACGACGGAGGGCAGAGAGGCTAGAGCTCCCTTCTGAGGAGCTGTAACTGGGTAAGAGAGAACTTCGCTCCCTCCCCTAAAGACTGGGATCACTGCCACAGGAGGCTCCATGAGGGAGGCAGCGGGAGAGGAGTCGCATGTCCTCAGGATCACCCAGGACTCCCCAGGCACCTGGCAGCCTAGAGGGAAGCCCTCCAATGGGGCGAAAGCTTTCGCAGGGGTGACCTCATCAAGCCATGATCGCAGGAGACAAGATAGCAAGAGCTGATCGGGAAACCAAGGACTGTATGCAGGAGAAAGTGCCCTTCTGCACCTGCAGCGCAGCGCCCCATCTCAGCTGAAGGCAGAGGGCTCAGAATATGCGGCTATCCACTCCCATCCAGTGGTGACAGGCTGCAACTGCAACCGAATAATATCACAATGGGAAAAGCCCATTCTTCCAGCATCAGGCAGTTCATCAAAACTCCAGACCAGAGAGAAAAAAATAAATACCCAGAATTGTGTCCTGAGGACTCTGAAATAAGTAATTTAAATGACAATGAATTCAGAATAGCTATCATCAAAAAACTCAATAAGGTAAAAGTGAATATAGAGAAACAATTTAATGAGTTCAGGAGATACTTCACAGGAGATTGAAACTATAAAGAAGAATCAACAGAAATACTACAGATGGAAGACATAATGGAAGAGATAAAACAAAATACAGATTCCCTGAAAGCTCATGTGGACATCATAGAGGAGCGAATCAGCATAATCAAAGACAGACATGTTCAATTGCTCCAGACAGAGGAGGAGAGAGAACTAAGACTAAAAAGAAATGAAGAAAGTCTCTGAGAAATATCCAACACAATGAGGAAATGCAGCCTAAGAATTATAGGTATCCCAGAAGGTGAAGAGGAGGAGAAGGGAGCAGAAAGTGTGTTCAAATAATAGCAGAGAACTTTCCAAATCTAGGGAATGAGAGGGAAATGTGTGTGGAGGAAGATTTCAGATGTCCTAGATTTGACAATGTACAAAGATCTACTGCAAAGCATATAGTAGTAAAACTGGCAAAAATGAATGAGAAAGAATACTCAGGGCAGCAAGGCAGAAGAAAATAACCTACAAAGGAACCCCTATCAGACATTCTGCAGATTTCTCTACAGAAACGTTACAAGCTAGGAGAGAATGGAATGACATATTCAAAACTTTAAAAGATAAAAATCTTCAGCCAAGAACACTCTATCCAGCAGAAGTATCCTTCAGATATGAGGGAAAAATCAAGTCTTTCCGAGACAAACAAAAGCTAAGGGAGTTCACAGCCACAAGACACCCCCTACAAGAAATCCTCAAGAAGGCCCTCATATCTGAAAAAAGAAAAAAGGGAGAAAGGGGTCACAAAACACAGAGTAGGGAGACATATAGATGTAATCAGCATAGGATAGCAAATATTCAACCATAGCATTAGGCTAAAGGGAAGGAAAACACGAAAAACAAAGATAATCTTGTCATTTTAACCACAAACTTGCAACACAACTTGGAACAAGAGATGACAATAATAACTTGGGAGGGGAGGAGGAAAGGGACTGAATCAGTTTAGAGTAAGACAATAAGAGGCCATCAGAAAATAGACTATGTTATGCATGAAATTCTGAATACAAACTTCAGGGTAGCCACTAAACCAAAAAGCAGAACAGAGACACAAAAAATAAATAAGGAAAAAACTAAGAAACACAGCATAAAAAACTGCAGAATTCAATGGTTAGACCAAAACACACAGGATGAGAAACAAAGGAAATGCAGGAAAACCAGAAAACGAGTGATATAATGACAGCATTAAGCCCTCATGCATCAATAATCACCCTCAATGTAAACGTATTGAACTCTCCAATAAAAGACACAGAGCGGCAAAATGGATTTAAGAACAAGATCCAACAATTTGTTGCCTCCAGGAAACACACCTCAGCTCCAAGGACAAACACAGGCTCAGAGTGATGGGGTGGAAGATGATACTCCAAGCTAATGGTAAACAAAAGAAAGCAGGTGTTGCAATCCTTATATCACACAAAGTAGACTTCAAGATGAGGCAGGTAAAGAGTGGTAATATATACTGATGAAAGGGACACTACAGCAAGAAGAAATAACGCTTATAAATATCTATGCACCCAACACAGGAGCACCAACATTCATAATGCAATTATTAACAAATCTAAAAGAAGCTATTGAAAATAACACAATAATAGTAGGGGACCTCAACACCCCACTCACATCATTGGACAGATCGTCAAGACAGAAAATCAACAAAGAAACAGTGGAATTAAACAAAAAGATAAAACAGTTGGACTTAATAGACATATATAGAACACTCCATTCAAAAACAGCAGAATACACATTCTTCTCAAGTGCGTATGGAACATTCTCAAGGATAGACCATATGTTGGGAAACAAGGCAAGCCTCTATAAACTTAAAAAAATTGAAATAATAACAAGCATCTTCTCTGATCATAATGCTATAAAGCTAGAAATTAATTATAAGAAAAAAGCTGAGAAAGGAACAAAGATGTGGAGACTAAACAACATGCCATTGAAGAAGCAATGGATCACTGAAGAAATTAAAGGAGAAATCAAAAAATACCTGGAGACAAACGAAAATGATAACATGCCATAGCAACTCATATGGGATACAGCAAAACCTGTATTAAGAGGGAAATTCATCGCAATACAGGCACACCTTAACAAACAAAAAAAATCCCAAATATACAATCTCAAACTACACCTAACTGAATTAGAAAAACAACAACAAACAAAGCCCAAAGACAGCAGGAGAGAAATAACAAAAATCAGAGCAGAAATAAATGCTATTGAAACAACAAAGGTAGTAGAAAGGATCAATGAAACGAAGAGCTGGTTCTTTGAGAAGATAAAATTGACAAACCCCTAGCCAGACTTACAAAGAAAAAGAGAGAGAAAGCTCGAATAAACAAAATCAGAAATGAAACATGAGAAATAACAATAGACTCCACAGAAATACGGCGGAATAGAAGAGAATACTACAAAAAACTATATGCCAACAAAATGGATATTCTAGAGGAAATGGATAAATTCTTAGACTCTTACAACCTCCCAAAGCTAAGCCAAGAAGAAGCAGACAATCTGAACAGACCAATCACAAGGAAAGAGATTAAAGCAGCAATCAAAAGCATCGCAAAGAATAAAACCCCAAGAGCAGATGGCTTTCCTGGGGAATTCTACCAAACTTTCAGAGAGGATTTCATACCAATCCTTTTCAAGCTATTCCAAAACACTAGGGAAGATGGAACACTTCCTAACACATTATACAAGGCCAACATCACTCTGATACCAAAGCCTGACAAGGCCAACACAAAAAAGGAGAACTACAAGCCAATATTGCTGATGAACATAGATGAAGAAAGTCTCAACAAAATTTTGACAACCCGAATTCATCAATACATCAAAAGGATCATACATCACGATCAAGTGGGATTCATACCAGGGACACAGGGATGGTTCAACATCCGCAAATCAATCAACGTGATACACCACATCAACAAATTGAGGAATAAAAACCACATGATCATCTCCAAAGATGCAGAGAAAGCATTTGACAAGATCCAACAGCCATTTATGATAAAAAAAACTCTCAACAAAATGGGGATAGAAGGAAATTCCCTCAACATAATAAAGTCCATATATGACGAACGCACCAGCCAACATCATTCTCAATGGGCAAAAATTGAGCGCCATGCCCCTGACAAGAGGAACAAGAGAAGGGTGTCCACTCTCACCACTCTTCTTCAACATAGTACTCGAGGTGTTGGCCAGAGCAATTCGGCATGAAAAAGAAATAAAAGGAATCCAAATAGGGAGGAAAGAAGTGAAACTCTCACTGTTTGCAGACGACATGATCTTATATATAGAAAACCCCAAAGAATCCATTGGAAAACTATTAGAAATAATTAACAGCTACAGCAAAGTTGCAGGGTATAAAACCAACATACATAAATCAGTAGCATTTCTATATTCTAACAACGAACTAACAGAAAAAGAACTCAAGAACACAATGCCATTCACAAATGCAACAAAAAGAATAAAATACCTTGGGGTAAATTTAACCATGGAAGTGAAAGACGTATACAACGACAACTACAAGACTTTCCTGAAAGAAACTGATGACCACATAAAGAGATGGAAAGACATTCCATGCACATGGATTAGAAGAATAAACAGTCAAAACATCCATACTACCTAAAGCAATCTACAGATTCAATACAATCCCAATCAGAATCCCAATAACACTCTTCACTGAAATAGAACAAAAAAAATCCTAAAATTCATATGGGGCAACAAAAGACTCCGAAGTGCTAAAGAAATCCTGAGAAAAAAGAACAAGGCTGGAGGCATCATAATCCCTGACTTTAAAACATACTACAAAGCTACAGTAATCAAAACAGCATGGTACTGGTACAAAAACAGGTGCACAGATCAATGGAACAGACTTGAAAGCCCAGAAACAAAACCACACATCTGTGGACAGCTAATCTTCAACAAAGGAGCTGAGGGCCTACCATGGAGAAAAGAAAGTCTCTTCAACAAATGGTGCTGGGAAAACTAGACAGTCACATGTAAAAGAATGAAAATTGACCATTCTTTTTCACCATTCACAAAAATAAACTCAATATGGATCAAAGACCTAAAGGTAAGACCTGAAACCATAAGGCTTCCAGAAGAAAATATAGGCAGTACACTCTTTGATATCAGTATTAAAAGGATCTTTTCGCACACCATGTCTTCTCAGACAAGGGAAACAATAGAAAAAATAAACAAATGGGACTTCATCAGACTAAAGAGCTTCTTCATGGCAAGGGAAAACAGTACTGAAACAAAAAAACAACCCACTAACTGGGAAAAAATATTTGCAAGTCATATATCCAACAAAGGGTTAATCTCCATATTATATAAAGAACTCACACAACTCAACAACAAAAAAATCAATCAACCTGATCAAAACATGGGCAGAGGACATGAACAGACACTTCTCCAAAGTAGATATATGGATGGCCAACAGGCACATGAAAAGATGCTCATCATCACTGATCATCAGGGAAATGCAAATCAAAACTACATAAGATACCACCTTACACTCGTTAGAATGGCTAAAATAACCAAAACAAAAAATAACAAATGTTAGAGAGGTTGTGGAGAAAAAGGAACCCTCATACACTGCTGTTGGGAATGCAAACTGGCGCAGCCACTATGGAAAACTGTATGGAGATTTCTCTAAAAATTAAATATAGAAATACCATATGACCCAGCCATCCAACTACTGGGTATGTATCCAGAGAACTTGAAATCAGCAGTTCCAAAAGTCCCATGCACCCCTATGTTCATTGCAGCATTATTTACAACACCTAAGACATGGAAGCAACCTAAGTGCCCATCAGCTGGTGACTGGAAAAGAAGATATGGTGTGTGTGCATATATATATATATACATATATATATACATATATATACACAACAGAATACTACTCAGCCATAAAAAAGGATAAAATCGTACCATTCAGAACAACATGGACTGACCTTGAGGGTATTACATTAAGTGAAATAAGCCAGATAAAGACAATCTCTGTATGACTCCACTCATATGTGGAAGTTAAACATGTAGACAAAGAGCACAGATTAGTGGTTACTGGGAGAAAGGAGGGGGTGTTGGAGGGTGGGCACAAAGGGTGAAGTGCACCTACAACACGACTGACAAACAATAGTGTACAACTAAAATTTCACAAGGTTGTAAACTATCATAATCTCAATACAAAGTTAAAAAAAAAAAAAGGTGTGGTACTGGTACAAAAGCACACACACAGATCAATGGAACAGGATTGAGAGTCCAATAATAAACCCACACATCTACGGACAGCTGATCTTCGACAAAGGAGCTAAGAACATCCAATGGAGAAAGGTAAATCTCTTCAATAAATGGTGTTGGGAACACTGGACAGCCACACACAAAAGAATGAAAGTAGACCATTATCTTACACCACACACAAAAATTAACTCAAAATGGATTAAAGATTTGAAGGTAAGATGCAAAACAATAAAACTCCTAGAAGAAAATATAGGCAGTACACTCTTTCACATCAGTTTTAGAAGAATCTTTTCAAATATCATGTCTATTCAGGCAAGAGAAACAAAAGGAAAAATATAAAACAAATGGGACTTCATCAGACTAAAGATCTTCTGGAAGGCAAAGGAAACCAGGAACAAAACGAAAAGACAACCCACCAACTGGGAGAAAATAGTTGCAAATCGTCTATCTGACAAGGGGTTAATCTCCCAAACATATAAAGAACTCACACAACTCAACAAAAAGCAAACAACCGAATCAAAAAATGGGCAGAGGATATGAACAGACATTTTTCAAAAAAAGGTATACAGATGGCCAACAGACACATGAAAAGATGTTCAACATCACTAATCATCAGGGAAATGCAAATCAAAACCACAATGAGATATCACCTTACACTTGTCAGCAGGGCTATAATCACCAAGACAAAAAACAACAAATGTTGGAGAGGGTGTGGAGAAAAAGGAACCCTCATACATTGCTGGTGGCAACGCAAACTGGTGCAGCCACTATGGAAAACAGCATGTAGATTTCTCAAAAAACTAAAATAGGGCTGGCCCGGTGGCATAGTGGTTAAGTTGCACGCTCCACTTCAGAAGCCCAGGTTCGGATCCTGGGCATTGAGCTACACACCGCTCATCAAGTCCCTATGTGGTGGCATCCCTTATACAAAACAGAGGAGGACTGGCACAGATGTTAGCTCAGCGACAATCTTCCTCAAGCAAAAAGAGGAAGACTGGCATCAATTTTCCTCACCAAAAAAAATTAAAATAAAAATACCATATGTCTCAGCTATCCCACTACTGGGGATTTATCCAAAGAACTTGAAATCAACAATTCAAAGAGACTTATGCACCCCCATGTTCAATGCAGCATTATTCACAATAGCCAAGATGTGGAAGCAACCCAAATGCCCATCGACTGATGATTGGATATAGATGTGGCATATATATATATAATGGGATACTACTCAGCCATAAAAAAAGATAAAATTGTCATATGTGCAACAACATGGATGGACCTTGAGGCTATTATGTTAAGGGAAATAAGCCAGACAGAGAAAGATAAATACCATACGATTTCACTCATACGTAGAAGATAAACAAACACATGAACAAACAAAACAGGTTAGTGGTTAAGAGAGGGGAAGGGGGTTGGGAGTGGACATAACATGTAAAAGGACAGATATAGGAGGTGACTGACAAATAATGTTGTACAACTGAAATTTCACAATGTTATAAACTATTATGACCTCAATTTAAAAAACACTATTAAATTTTCTTAAGAATCTTTTAAAAATAATATGCAATTCATTTTGCTACTTTACACAATTTGCAATTAGAGGTGAAAAGAGGGGAGTAAGGTTCTCTTAGGTTTTTAAAAAATTTCCTAACACTTTGAAGAAAAGTTCAAAATAAAATTTGAAAGGTGTTATTCTTACCAATAGCATCTATTTCATCCATAAAAATGATGCATGGCTGATGGTCTCTGGCATAATTAAACATTTCTCTGATCAAACGAGCACTTTCACCAATGTACTTGTCTACAATAGAACTAGATACAACCTGATTAAAGGAAAACATTAAGGTAAATATAAGACAAGTCAAAATTTAATTTCAACAACTACAGAAAAGAATCTTCCCTTTACCTTTAAGAAATTGCAGTCCAGTTGGCTAGCAACAGCTCGTGCCAAGAGCGTCTTTCCTGTACCTAGAAATGACAAAAGAAGTCCTACTTAGATGAAAAGTAAAACAAATTTTCAAAAACCTTTTAAGAATGTACTCCTCTGGCTAGTAAATTTGCAAAATAGAAGGTAAATCCGAAATAGAATCTCCATTTAAAATTCCAGAACACTTCTACTCTCAATATTAAAATTTTAAATTTTACACCAAATATCCCTTGTAAGTTTATTATAAGCACATTGAATACATAACTTTAGAAATATGTCAAACCCCACTTACAGATTATGATGGAAAGTTCCGTCACATTAAAATTCATTGGTCTATCCTGCATGCTGATTGGATCTTTTATCTATGCGTGACATTGTAATACCAAGTATTGGTTGTTTGGAAACTACTGGTTCAGTGACTTATATAAATCCTCCAGACGTCAGCATTTCTCGTTATACAATATTAAAAAATCATGTTTGTCAATATTATCACCAATCTCATCACAAAAGTCTTTTAAGTTTTAATGTATTAGAAAGCTATGAAGCTCACAGTACCAAATGTAACTTTTCAAAAATTCTAATTTTCATTTGAAACCTCAAATTTTATCACTGGCTATAGATGGTCTCAGTTGTTGTCTTTAACATGACAGGCTAACTTCATCCATTTTTGAAAAAATGTGTGCCAGATAACCAATAACCAGGCTGAACAGCCAATAACCAGTAATGATAACCATAGACTGTCTGTAAATTATCCTTTCAAGTGAAAATGGTATTCCGTGAAAATCAGCTAATTCAGCTGGCAACCCAACTACGCAAGTGCTCTTCCTAGAGAAAACTGTCCTATTCAGTATGCAACAAAAGTACTTTATACATTCATCACACAGAATACAACAGACATTATTCAAGGATCAAGATTTAATAAAGTTAATAATTTTTACTGCTTCACCAAGAACAGTTTAAGGTGAAACTGAAATTTTTTTTTTTTAATACTGCAAGTGTGGATGGTTGAGAACACAGTGACTCCTAGTACCCTTAATGCCACTGATTTAACTGATTAATGCTATGGCATGAGCAGGTGTACCCACATTACTCGCGCACCAACAACACAGATGTCAATGCAGTGAAAAAGGCAACTAACACCTAGTATTATGAAAGTAAGCTTTGACCTTGCAGACTCCCTAAAGTGTCTCAAGGACACCCAGAGGTCTGTGAACCACACTGTGAGAACCAGTGCACTAGAATCACAGGGCATGTTAAGATATATATACTATGAGGCACAAGAGGACTAAGCATGCCTGAGAGAACAGACACACATCTCCTAACTCTCTTTTACTCTGAGCAGGCTAGAGGTTGGAATTGCCCACGTTAAATTTTCATCGTATTTTTTTCCCCTTCATTCATTCATTTATTAGCGGGGAAGACATAAATTCAATACCAACCTGGTGGTCCATATAACAAACAGCCTTTTGGAGGTATTATTCCTACACGCTGGAATAATTCTGGGTTTGTAAGAGGTAATTCTATCACCTAGAAAAGAAGTTGCACGTTTCTCAAAAAGTTAGTAAAGGTTGTGACACTTTCAAATATTTTAAGTAAAATATCAACAAGGTTATGTATATAAATCATAATTCACAATGGATCTAGAATTCCATCTGTGTAAAACCATTTATATTACAGGTTTTTCTTCAGGTAGGTTTAGGATATCTCTTAAATCTAAAAAATTTTAAATAATTTCTTAAAAACTACTTAAAAAGTGTGGAATTATTTTAACAAATCACACACTTGACTAGAGTGAGTTACACAAACATATAATCTGTCAAAATATATCTGAATTGTACATTTAAAATCTGTGCATTTTACTGAATATAAATTATGCCTCAATGAAAAAATTACTCTACAAAAAATCAGTTTAAAAAAAACAAAAACAAAAGATCTAGACCATTTTGCGTGTGGGAATACAAAACAAAATAATTACACGACAGGGAAATTTGGTAAGCTATAATTGCCACTAAGAGAAAGCTATACAAAATTTCCATATGTAGGCATTTTGCCATAGCAGCCTTAAAAGAACCATATATTCTGCTCTCAATGTCATACTGATTTAAGGAAAGAAAACTGCAGAATAGAAAAACTGAGGGTGTGACTGCCCAACTTAAACTCTTTACAATACCAGTATCTTAAGAGACAAACTTCTATAATAGTTGTGCCCACAAGGTGTGATTAAGACAAGCCAAAAGCGTGAGAAAGCAATATTTTGAAGTGTCTGCCGATCAAAAAGGGTATTGCACGTGAAAGCGTGTTTGTTTGGGTGTGTGTGAGAGATTCTTTCTGCTCCTATGGTTGATGCAACAAATCATTGTGAAAAACTAGATTTCACAGTTCCATGAATCACTTGTTCTTCTTCTGTTGCCCTTTCACTACTACAAAGTTGAGAAGAATAGGCTTTTTTTTTTTTTCGAGGAAGATTAGCCCTGAGCTAACTACTGCCAATCCTCCTCTTTTTGCTGAGCTCACATCCATGCCCATCTTCCTCTACTTTATACATGGGACACCTACCACAGCATGGCTTTTGCCAAGCAGTGCCATGTCCACACCCGGAATCTGAACTGGTGGACTCTGGGCCGCTGAGAGGCAGAATGCGCGAACTTAACTGCTGTGCCACCGGGCCAGCCCCAGAATAGGCTTTTATTTATGCTTAGACCAGTACTTTCTCAAGTATGGTCACAAAACAATTAGGTTTCATAATCACGTGGAATGGTTGTTTAAATGCTAATTCTTGTGTCCCAGCCCAAAACTACTGCATCAAAATCATGCAGAGAGGCCTAGAAATCTCCATCTTTACTAAGAGTTCCAGAAAATTGAATGCGCTGAAGTCTGAAAACTACTGGCTTAGGGCTTAAACCAGCTGAAGTAACTATGTGATGCGACTATCCTCATTCATTCCTAAATACTTCCATCCTAAACTAGGATGAAATCAATAGGACAACGTAGTTTCCTTTAAAGAGAATTGTCAAAAAGCTACCTGTGCTGTGACGCAAGGCAATTCTGATTTGATTCTTCACATCTAAGAGCTTAGAAGGTTTAATCCACTCTAAAGCCAATATTTTATTAAATGACAGCAAATAGCTTTATCAAATAAAATATTTAAGGCACAGGTAACCTACTCTACTGTAAGAGTGGGAAGCTAACATTAATGAGGTTGTGGGAAAAACTACATTACACACGTTATCCAAATGTGCTCTGACCCAAGTAATCTACCTTGATAATCAAAACCACAGATAGCATGGGCATCGGATTAAATCATTTGTTCTTAGCTGTTTTTCCTTCTTTATCACAAAAAGGCAGGATTCTTCTAACACCAAATTATCTCCACATTAACGAACACTATAATTTTCATAGCTACAAATTCAGTGCTATTCTTCTCTCAGCAAGGACATTGAAGGTATAATATTCAGTAACCACTATTTGGGCAAAGAGTAATTTTCATCTTCTTTCTCTCTTCAGGCATCTTAAAACCAGTACTATTTATTAGTAAATTCAGAGAACAAAGTATACACACCAACCTCTCTTAATTCCCGAATCTGTTCTGATAGCCCTCCAATCTCAGAATAAGAAACATTCCCAGGGTCCTCATGAGACATGTTATAAACCAGTGGATCCACCTCTCTTGGCAAATATCTGTAATGATAAGGTATGTATTTTTCTTTTAAAAGCTGTATTTTCTCTCAGCCTAGAGATGAGTATAAACGACTTTCTTATGCAAGTATCTGCAGATAATCTTATAAAACATGTTTAAATTAATTAGAAATTAGTAAAAGGGAAAAAGTGGCAAAATACTCAGTTATCTCAAGAAGCATATATTTTGGATAAAATCATCCCTCTGTGAAAATAAAAGGTAAACTAAAAAGAATAAGAAACCTACCTCATGATAGTTAGTGTAGTCATATCCAAAGCAACTCTTGTTCCTGGCTTCAGCTTACTTTTGTCAAGCTAATTTTGTAAAACAAAAGGTGTCATAAGTACTTTAAAAGGGGAATAATACTCTAAGAAGAGCATAATATTTAGAAGCCAAATAATCATTTTTACCCCTCAGAGAAGACTAATATTAGACTATAAACACTATGCCAACAGAAGGGCTTATAAAAGTAATAAAGTTATTTCCATCTGCCCCTTAAAAGAATGCCCCTTTGTGCAATCTCAGTGTGAAATGTGAGATCACTAATACACAAAGTTTGAGGTGACAATGGCCTTGTTTTCGAAGAAGGAATGGACATTGATAACTTACTTTCAAAGGCTCTCTATTTAACATAGTTTTGCTCCTTATTTTGATTCAGGCACTGCAAAACAGTGACTGTGGCAATTGGTACCAAAGTATCTACATAGAAATCTGTAAGTGAACGTTTGGGGGGAAGGAAAGGGAAGGATTTTAAAGGTGTGCTCATCAGATTTACTTTAAAAACTACAGCTTTGGGGAAGAATGTGTTACTTTTACAGTAGTCTCCCCCTATCCTGGGTTTTCCTTTCTGTGGTTTCAGTTATCCACAGTCAATCATGGTTGGAGAAGATTAAATGGAAAATCCCAGAAACAAACAATTCAGAAGTTTTAAGTTGCGTGCCTTTCTGAGTGGCATGATGAAATCTCGCCCCATCCAATCCGTCCTGCCCAGAAAGTGAATCACCCCTTTGTCTAGCATATCCAGCTGTATAAACTACCTGCCTATTAGTCACTTAGTAGGTGTCTCGGTTATCAGATCAACTGTCAACTGTTGTGGTATCGCAGTGCTTGTGTTCAAGTAACGCTTAGCTTACTTAATAAAGGCCCCAAAGTACAAAAGTAGTGATGCTGGCAATTCGGATATGCCAAAGGGAAGCCGTAAAGTTCTTCCTTTAAGTGAAAAGGTAAAAATTCTTGACTTAATAAGGAAAGAAAAAATCATATGCTGAGATTGCTAAGATCTACAGTAAAGGTAAATCTTCTATCCATGAAATTGTCATGAAGAAAAAAGAAATTCATGCTAGTTTTGCTGTCACACTTCAAATACATATGTATAGGAAAAAACATAGTATACATGGGGCTTGGTACTATCTGTGGTTTCAGGTATCCACTGGGAGTCTTGCAACATATGCCCGCCCAGTGGTTAAGAGCAGACTACTGTATAGAAGAAAAGGTGGAAATGCACTGTTTCCCCTTAAAAGATTGTCATTAAAATGCTAAAAGCAAAACAAAACAAACCCCAGTAACCATCATTCATGCCTTTGGTACCTCACAGACACTGAGCTAAGTACATTTTATATTAGGTTAAATCATACCAAGCAATTTATTGGCATAGTTAGGGAGGGTAATTTATTTAGCTGGAACTGGATAGACTCTATCCAACAGATTCACCTCACACTGAGGATGTTACTTTTCAAAAGTAACATTACCTTTTGACAGTTTAAAAAAACTGCTTGCCAATACAATTTCAGAATCATACAAATTAGTGACTACTTTTCACAGGATTTTGCAAAAAGCTCTAAGATTAGGATTTAGTGCCAATGAAAATGAAGCAGAGACAGGCAAAATACTAGGTTTAATATAATGGATTAAGCTAAAAAAAAAAAGTCAGTAAATGCAGTACTTGAAACTATGAACTATATTAGAAATGCCAAGTCTTGGCATACAGAGAGCCCTGAAAGGGACATAAAAGACCCTTTGTCAGGGCCGGCCCAGTGGTTAAGTTCGCACGTTCCGATTCTTGGTGGCCTGGGGTTCACCAGTTCGGATCCCGGGTGCGGATAAAGCCTCGCTTATCAAGCCATGTTGTGGCAGGCATCCCACACATAAAGTAGAGGGAGATAGGCATGGATGTTAGCTCATGGCCGGTCTTCCTCAGCAAAAAGAGGAGGACTGGTGGCTAATGTTAGCTCAGGGCTAATCTTTCTCAAAAGAAAAGAAAAAAAAAAAACCTTTGTCACACTAGGTATCTAATATTTTGATTTAGAAAATGTCACCCCACTTACATGCTAGGCAAAATCCTAAGATTACCTTTTGTCCCTGTAAATTCCATTCTACAGTCATGTTATACCAATGTTTTAAAACTTTAATCCGATATAGCAAATAGAGAAAGGTCTGCCAATGAAGTTATAAAATTGCTCTATCTAAGCAGATCTCCTAAAGAATAGGGAGTGCCTACATTGACTTCAGAAGCTACTGAATGATCTGAAGCCATTTGTTGGTGTTTTTCATGACTGCAAAATGAAATTCAGAGTTATTTCAATTTGTCTATTCTAATCTAAACAAACTCATACAAAATCAACTTAGGCTATAGTAAAGTCTCTAAGTAACGTTTCTGAATATTTAAATATAAAGCAAAAGTTAATTCATAAAGTCTCATACTTTTAGTTCTCTTCAAAAAAAGACATTAAAATAAAATAATCCATTTTCTAGTTGTAAAATCTTCAATTTCTAAGAGTGTGGAGCTGACTGAGGCAAGGCAATACACCAGAAAGTAGAAAATACCAGAAGTCAAAGCCCATGGTATGAGTTCACACTTTGCTAATAATGAGCTACATCTGACCACATCCCAAACCACCTTTGGGAGTTATGGGCATAATGCCTGACCTGCTCACCTCAAGAATTAAATAATTTATGTGAAAGTGTTTTTGTCAACTATAAAGCAGTATACAAATGTAAAGCGTTACCTGTCGACGACAACCCACAACATATCTTGGTCCATTTGTAGCTTTCACAATGACTAGAGGAAGAAAATGAAAGAATAAATTGAAAAATAGAAAGTAAAAAGTAAGTATACTCACATCAATAGCAAGTTCAATTTTATTTCTCCCCTCCAAGAAGACAACAGTTGAAGGAAAACCTACTCTATGCAAGAATATTATCTACCTTCATTGTTGTCATTAAAATAATAAGCATTTCAAAAGTTGGTGGGGGGAGAGTCCGCTCTTTTTTTCTTTACTAACAATCTAATCCACTTACATTTTTCTTCAGTTAATTGCTTCAGTACTTCACCCACAATCTAGGAAAGAAAAATAAAAATTACTTTTTGCCAGCAGCTCAAAAACAAAAGCAAATTCCCATAGCCCCAACAACCCCCTACTCCATTACTTACCTGTCCAACACTTTGTAGGGCCTTCAAATCATTCTCAGACTTTTCATACTGCTTGGTAAGTTCTTTCAATTGTTCCCTTACTGAAAAATATAATTTATACATTTTAACTAAACAATAACCTTAGTAAATTTAAGTCACTAAGTCTCACTTAAGTCTTTCATTTAACATACATTTTATATCCACTGTATCAAACCAGAAAAGAAATAAGGCCATTTATGGGCGATACGTTTAAAAACGAAATGTTACAGAGAAAGCACTGTATTTTTATTTTTCCGATCAGCAGTACTTACTTGTTTAGCACATTTTAGGTTACACACTTAACAGATATTGACACTCTGACACTTTCGGATTTTCGACTACAAATCGGAATGACAAACGAGTTAGAATCTTCCTCACCTCTTCACCTACCCACATGGATTATTACTCTCTGGCTTTCCACCCTAAATAAGGTCAACAGGTGCAGTTGTCCGGAATTAAATAGTTACGGTCTTCCTTCATTTAATTAAACTCCTCAGCCTTTTCAGTGAAGGCGCACTATGAAAAAACGTATGTGCCCTTTTAGCTCAGGAGGTAAGGGAAACTTGTACTTGAAAGTACTTGAAAGGGAAACTGGAGGACAACTCAAAACACGAGCAAAGACGAGGAGGCTTTTTATGCCCGACGGACTCCTCTCGAGAGCTCCGCGTCCGGCTCCCCACTCCACCACCAAGGCTGCTCCCCGAGCGCCCTCTCTCGCCGGAGCTTCCCTGACTCCAGCATCTCCCCGTCTCCGGTCCTGGGCTCCACCAACACTGCCCTCCTTGCGCCGCAAAACATCCCTGGCCCACTTCTTCCCCGCTCCTCTTCTATCCCCTTCCACTTTCACCTCAGAAGTGGGGACGTTCTCTCCGTCACCCGGTCGAGAACCGGCCATTTCCACGCCAAACAGGCGCTGCTCCCTAAGCTCAGGGCCGAATGACAAAGCGCGAAGTCCCTGGACCGAGGCCTTCCCATCTCCGGGGCCCGGTTGCCAGGCTCGGCCACAGGCCTCTGCTCTGTCGGACACAGAGGCGGGCCCAGGTACGAGAGGACGTGGAAAGAAAGGTGCACTCACACTCCTTGAGACGGCCGTCGATCTCCTTGTGCTCCAGCAGCTTCTTGCGGTAGTCCTGGAGCGCCTTATCTCTAGGGTCCGCCATGATGAGAAGCCGCCGCTCATAGGGGATGCCGGGAATGGCCATGGCCGCCCGGGCGGGGCGAGGGGCGGGGCGAGGGAGGAGCACCTCCCTGGGGGCGGGCTCAGGGCGCGCCCGCCCCTTCCTGTTGGCCCCGCCTCCCTACCCCACTTCTCCCACTGCTGTGTCTCGGTTCACCTAGGGCGCCGGCATGCACCGAGGGAGGCCTCGGCCACACCGTCCCCTGCAGGTCGGATTGGGTAAAGCAGGGCGCTGTTATACTGGTAGTTCCCTGAGAGGTCTTGGTATTCTGAAGTCACCGCAGTCCTAGAACCACAAAAGACTAGTAAACCGAGATGAGAGTGAAATAGGGAATGTGCACCCACTCAAAATAGCTCCCATGGCCTATGGATATAACACAGAGAGCCTAGGTTTAATACAGTGCTATTAGGGACCTCCGGGTATAAAAGGAGAGAGCTATTTCATTCATTCTTTCAGTGAGTGAGGTAGCAAGGGTATGATCTGGTGAGGAGATAAAAAATTTTTTTCCAAGTGTAATAAATACTGAACTATAATGGAAATAAAAAATGATGATGTTATAGAGTAAGTGAGAAGTGAGAAGAACTAATTTAGAATAGATTTCGGAGATAAGGAGACAACCACACAACAAACTGGAGAACCTACCAAACACCAGAAACAGCAAGTGCAAAAATCTTGAGGTAAAAAAAAGCTTGGCTCACTTCTAAGAACAGAAAGGGAGCCAATGAGACCAGAAGGGTGTGAGTTGTAGAGATGTGAGGCACAAGATAACGATGCCGAAGTAGGCTGTGATAGGAACTTAAACTCTGATAGAATTGGCTTTCAGACTTCTGTGCTTTCAGACACATTAATCTCTCAAAATCTCTGTAAAATGAGCATACTAATTGTACCTATCTCATAGGGTTGTCATGAGTATTAAATATGATAGTGTGCCTATAGCTATTAACACAACATCTGGCACACGGTAAACGCTCAATAGGGTTATTTTAAATTATTTATTTTAAGGGTAGTAATGACCTCAATTTTTCTGGTACAGGTCCCATTGCTGTACCTCTTCCCAGCATTGTTCCTGGGGAGAATTTATTGCTGTTCCAATAGAATCAGTCAAATTCCCCAAATGGACTCCATTTTTTCTCATCTTGTCCAGTGGCCCTGGATGTTTGACTTTAAATAGGTATATCCTATGTAGACATATAAAGTGCAAATTTATGTGAATTAAATTACCAAAAGTCACATAAAAGATGTCTTCAAATTTATTAGGAAAAAATCTTATGGGTGTTGTGTGAGCATTCTATTCTGTTTTTCTAAATATAACTGGGAATTGCAGTAGATAATAAATAGTGAAGATGGATTGAGGAGGGATGATCCCTTCTCCTTCCCAGCTGCAGCCATTCTAGTCAGACTAGTTCATCCATACCAAAATATATCACCTCTGATATCAAGAAGTAAAGAAGAGAGAATAAGGCAGAGAAAAAAAGCTCATTTTGGTTCCATTCAATAAATATTTATGAGCACATACTGGTGTGTCATTTCAACATAACACACCAATATTTTAAACTCCCATAACCCTTGTGCTTTTTCTCTCACCCATCTGGCAAAATTCCGACTTCAGATGACCCTCCTATCTATTTCTCCATGCCTGCACCAGAACAGCCTTGTTCCCTTTTTAAATGCACCTATTAGACTGCATTACTCTCCATCAAAAAAATGTAGCTTGATTTGTATGTACATATTCTTAAATGTGATTAAATGTTTAGTTTTTTTGTTTAGTTTATAGTCTGTAAATGTTTAGTTTTAGTTTATAGTGTACTTTGTCCCCCAGTAAACTATAAACTCCAGGAAAACAAAGACTATGTCTATTTCTTGCATATTATTGTATTACCAGAAGATGATTATATATATAAATTATTCAATGAATGAATATGTGAATATGTCAGACACTATGATAGGTAAGTAGAGATACAAAAAGACTAAGAAATGTCATCACTACTCAAGGAACTTACAATATCACAGAGTAGAGAAGAAGAGATGTGAGAAGGCATATCTTAGTTTTGGGGGAGGTCGTAAAAGTGATATCATAACAAACAGTGATGAGTTAGAGCCTCAAAAAAATCATTTAAGGATAGTCTCTTAATCTGCTTACCCATAATTTAGCATCGATGGGTGTTGTGGTTTAAAAATACGTGTGTAAATTCTTTGATATTTCCCACTGCAAGAAGTGGAGCCTAATTCCCCTCCCCTGGATCTAGCCACTTGCTCTGGATGCATAGAATAAAGTGGAAGTGACAGCACACAACTACTGAGAGTAGGTCATAAAAGGCATTGGGGCTTTCACCTTACTCTCCCTTGGATCATTCCCTCTTGGGGAAGCCAGCTGTCATGCCCTGAGTACACATCAGCAGATCTATGGAGAGGCCCACAAGACAAGGAACAGCCAGCAAGGAACTGAGGCCTCCTGCCAGTAGCCATGTGAGTGAGCCATCTTGGAAGCAGAGCCTCCACCCTAGGCCAGCCTTCAGATGACCGAAGCCCTAGTGTTGATTGCAACATCATGAGAGACTGAGTCACACAGCTCAGTTAAGCTGCTCCGGAATTTCTGGCCCACAAAAACTGTGCGATGATAAATGTTTGTTGTTTTAAGCTATTAAGTTTTGTGGTAATCTGTTAAATAATGATAGGTAACTAATAGGACAAGAACTGAAATTTTTCTAGAGAGAAATTGGGAAACAGTACCAGATAGGCAAGGAGCAACCACTGTTGCTCACAGATCAGCCACAACACTCAAGTTTTTAGAAATTTGTCATCCCAAATACCTACCAGAAGGCACTTAATTGAATATGTCTATGGCTAAGCAATAAGATGTTGAAGTAGCAATAGAGGTTACAATTCCAAGACTTCTGGAAGTACTCTTCTTTATCAAAGTAACACATGTAGTTTTTTTTAAAAAGTCCTATAAGGCTTAGATTGAAAAAGAGGAGCCCAATGCCCCACCCCATTCTACCTATGAGTCCTAGTCCCCAATTCTTTAACACGTTTCTTCTATATTTACCTCCATGTTCCTAAATAATATGCTTATGCGGCTATTTCTTGGTAGATCAATTTTAGGATTTATCTTTCGACTTCCTAATAAGGAAGATAAAGATTTAGCACCCTATATCACTCCAGATCTCTACTTCCCTACCTCCATCCTCATATGTACAAATATACAAGTTTTGGTTAAATCACTACCCAATATTTGTCTCATTGTGGGGCTATGTAAGTTAAGTAATATACTATAGTTACATTTGCTTTATTGTAAAACTGTTTTGAACTTCCTGGAACTAAAAGCTACCTCGTGTTTTAAATCTGCTTTTTTTTAAAATCACTTTTTCTTCCCAATTTTATGATACAATTGTTTTGTTTCCTCCAAGTCCCTTTTTTTTTTCTACTGAGGAAGATTCACCCTGGCTAACATCTGTTGCCAATCTTCGTCTATTTTGTATGTGGGATGACGTCACAGCACGGCTGATGAGTGGTGTAGGTCTGAAACTGGAATCCGAACCCATGATCCCCAGGCCGTGAAGTGGAGTGCACGAACTCAACCACTAGGCCATGGGGCTGGCCCCTCAACTTTCCTCTTTTCCTATTTGTTTTGGTCTCTCTGTTTCATGTTGGAGGCTTTCCTTAGCAATTTGCCGAGCCTTGGTTTTCTGATCGTAGAGTGAGTGAGGCACTAAAATAAAAAAGTAGTAGAATTCTTAGTGTGTGAGTGGGAGGGACCAGCTGTTTTGTTGTTTTTGATGGCATTGTTTATTCCTGGAAGAGTTCTCCAATCCTCTTTCAGAATGAGAGAGTTCAGGCGGGTAAGATGGGGTAAGTGGAAAGCAGGTGCATACATGGTCTGCAGTTTTGGAGCAGAGTGTTACAGGTGGTCTGCTGGAGGTGAGGAAGTAGATTTAACACTCAGCATGGAGGGACTTCACTTAATCCACCTTTTTTCATCTTGGAACTCTCTCCTCCTCTCCCTGGAATCATGCTGAGTCGAGAGTCAGATTATCTTGACTAGATATTCCTGTTCTTGAATGTTTTCTAAATGAATTTTAGATGCCTTTCTTTTACTTTTTTCTATTGAATCAACTGATAGTTGAGCCCCTACTTTGTTATCAGTTTTCCCACATCCATACCTTTTGTGAATTTTTTCTTAATTCCAATTCTGTTGTGTCCTCTCCCTCATCCAAAATTACTTCTTCCCAAAATGATTGCTCTGTGTCTAGGCTTACAGCATTTGTTTGACTTGTAATCACACATTGCCTTGTGACATCTCATGCTGTTATTATCTTTTCAAATTCATTTGTTGATTTATTTATACATTCATTAATTTACTCAGAAATCATCTTGTGAAACACATACACAATGCTAAGTGCTGGGGAACCTGACACTACTCAGCTGTTTAATGGGGAAAACCTATACATCAACATATATTTGATTCCACGTAGCAAGCACAATTATATGACTTCATGGAACCAAAGAGGAGGAACCTAATCCAACCACAAAGGAGGCTTTAGGAAGGACTTCATGGAGGTAGCAGTTTCCTGAGCTGAGTCTTAAAGGAGTTAGCCAGATGAAGTGAGGGTAATGGGCGTGGGACAGGGGAGAAAATATTTCAGGAGTGGAAACAAGATGAGCAAAGATGTGGAGGCTGGAAACAAGGTCTATATGGGGAATTGTTAGCAGTTCACTGACTACAGGCAGAGAGGTGTTAGAGATGAAGCCAGAGAAGTAGGTGGGGCCAGATCATGGGATCCTTGAATGTCATGCTGAGAATCTTGAATTTGATTCTTCAGACAATCAGGAACATTGAAGATTTTAAACAGAGGTGTGACGTGGTCAGATTTACATTTTTGAGAAACTAGGCTAGAGTGGTGGCTGGTTCTTGAGGGGTACAAGCCTAGAGGCTAGGTGATCAGTTAAGGAAATGTGGCAGTAAATCAGGTGAACAATGACTAGGGCTGAAACTAAGTTCTTGGTCAAAAAGATGAAGAGGAGGGAATAAACTGAAGACAGAACTGGCAGGACTTGGTTTATCAATAGGTCATGGGAGGTAAAAGAGAGGGAGAAACTGAGGATAACTTCCTGCTTTCTAGGTGTCTAGATAGGATGGTGGTATGACTAAAGATTTCTGAGAAAACTGGATGGATGTGTCCAATAGGCAGTTGGATTTTGAAGCTCCAGGGAGAAATCTGAATTGGAAAAATACATTTGGGAGTCATCAGCATAGAAATAGTATTTAAAATGCGATTGGTCAAGTTTCTCCGGGAAAGAGTATGGATGAGGAAGAGCACTGAATGAAGGATAGAATCCTGGGGAATACTCATGTTTTAGAGGGGGCTGGGGGAACCCCCATGAAGGAGACAGTTAAATGGTATCAGAAGAGTATAAGGAGAATCTGGAGTGTTTGGTGCATAGGAAATTGAACCGAAGGAGGGAGGAATCAGCATTGTCAAAATGCAGGGGAGATATCATGAAAAATGGTAACCAGATTTGGCAGTAAGAAGGTCAGGTAAAGAGGAGTAGGACAGTGGAGTTGGAAACCAGACCACACAGCAGGTTAAGGCGTGAATGGGAAGTTAAGAAGTGAAGTCAATCACTACATATAGCTTGCTCTTTCAGAAACATGAGGCCAAGAGGGTGAAGATAGAAAAGTCTAGCAATGTACCATATGCACATTTGTATTCAATAAATATTAATTAGATAAACAGATCAAATCAAATATCAGTATCAAATCATTAGATTGTTACTTAGCCTTTCTTCCTCTTGTGTGTCATAACATTCCTTTACCTTAACCCAAATTTTTCCTTTAAATTATTTCCTTCCAGTTTATTTAATGCCAGAAAACGTTTAGGTACTGAGAAGCTTCCCACAGAAATCCCCATGTCCCCATAATTTTGAGAAATTAGCTTCAAGCCATTTCCTGCTTTGGTCACCAAAAAAAAAAAAATAGCTGTTAGCTGTTACTTGCATAGTAATCAGAATTCCATCAGGAAGTGCTGTGTACATTAAATCTAAGTCATGATATTGTTATAATCACTAGTATTAGAATAACAAGGTTGTGACTTTGTTCATCTATAAAAAATTTAATGTTGTTTAGCAAAGTTATAATAGATGGGAGGCTGGACTTTCAGAAACCAAAGGTTGAACTATGTCCCCTGCGGATGCTCTTTAAATAGTCATTGAATGACTCATCAGTTATTGCATAGGCCCTCAGACAGGTGAGGCGATGGCCAGAGCAGGCTGAGTTGAAGAAGTAAACTCACACAAAGGACTGCTTAAAAGACTCTCAGGAAAATATCAGTGATATTTACATCACATGTAAAAAACTGTGTTTTACGCATTCTAAAATCCCTTACAAATCTGAAAGGAAAAACTATAATTATCAAGATAATAAAGTAAGATCCAGCACTTCCATTTCTGGGTATATATCCAAAGAAAACAAAACCATTGTCTCGAAGAGATATCTGTACTCCCACGATCATTGTAGCTTTATTCAAAATTGCCTACGTAGGGAAACAACCTAAGTGTCGGTCAATGGATAAGTGGACAAAGATGTGGTATTTTTCAGACATGACAAAGAATGAAATCCTGCTGTTCGCTACAACATGGATGGGCCTTGAAGGCATTATGCTAAGTGAAATAAGCCAGACAGAGGAAGACAAATCCTGCATGGTATCACTTATATATGGAATAAAGTTTTTAAAAAGTCGAATTCATGGAAACAGAGAGTAGAAAAGTGGTTGCCAGGGGCTGGGGGGTGGGAGAAATAGGGAGAGGTTGATAAAAGTGTACAAACTTTCAAATATAAGATGAATAAGTTCTGAGGATCTAACATAAAACATGGTGATTATAGTTGATAATACTGTATTGTATAACTGAAATTTGCTAAGAGAGCAGACCTTAAATGTTCTCACCAAAGGGGGGAAATGGGTAAATATGTGAGAGGATAGATGTGTTAACTCAGTGGGGGGAATCCTTTCACAATGTGTACATCAAATCACCACAATGTATGCTTTAAATATCCTACAATTTTACTTGTCAATTATAACTCAGTAAAGCTGAAAAAAGAAGACAAAAATTGTCTTATATGGTGATTGTTTCTGATTATGAGTTTGCTAGAAATTTGTTCTGGGCAAGAATTGGTGTCTTAAGGAATAGAGCTTTCATCTTGGGATCACTGACACTTTTTAAGCTCTCCCAAGTGACAGGCTGTTGCATCAGGGCTGAAATCTAGAGCTGAGTCATGTTCAGATTGCTCCCTTCAGCAATTTTAGACTTTCTTTATTTAGTTTCCCCTTTTTCATACTGTTTCATTTTTGGTGGCCTAATCTTCAGATATTCACACTGTGGCCATATGAAAAATGCTCGTTCATCTTTTGGACCCGTGTGGAAAAGCTCCTAGTTGAGGCCTCTGGGAGTCACAGGCACATTTGAGGCGCTGTCCCTGCTGAAGAATTTAAAGAGATTACAATTCAGTGGCAGAAACATGAAAAAATGTCATAAAAAATGACATACCACGTTCCATGGGGTGTCCAGCCACGTGCAGGAACCGGGCCTTATACGTTTTTATATCCTTAAGGTCAAGCTCAGTTTGACACAGAGTAGGTTTAATGAATTGAAATTTATTTAGAAACTGGAACTGGGTGAAGAGGAAACCAGGAAGATCACATAGAAGAGGCAGCCAGTGAGGCGGGTCTGGCCCTAGAGGGTTAAGTAGGATCTGTATACAGGTATAATGAAATTATATATAATGAAATCTGTATACAGGTAAAGAGGGAAATTGATTAATATGTACGTGTGGCATATTGTAGATATTAGAATCGAGCTTCTTGGGCCCACCAGGATCTCAGATGGTTCATGACTTTTTTACTCCACGTCAGTCTGCTTGGCAGTGATGGACAGATCACAGGCTATGGGCTTTGAAGTAATAAATATCTGAGTTTTGAGTCTCACCTCTACCATACCATGTGATTTTGAATAACGTATATAAACTTTCTACGACTAGTTTTCTCAGCTAGAAAATAGGAGTAAAACTTATTTTGGGCCTACCATGTCCTGAGCTACTTCATTAAATGATGGCTTTTTAAAAGGAAGATTTACCCTCCCTGCTCCCTCCCCCAAAAAAGATAATTTGAAATAGTTGAACTTCAATGTGTAAAACGTTGTAAAGCTTTCTAGTTTCACCTTGTAATTTCTCTCAAAAAATAAAAAAAAGCTGATAGACTAGTCCCATGACTGGGAAACGGAGGACCAGGCTCTGTCACTACCCAGCTCCCATTCTTTGCTCACGACATCTCACCTCTCCAGCCTGTTTCCTCCTAGAAAACGAGACGGTGTCTCCACCTGCGCCGCCCCTACAGCAGCCATTCGCCACATTTGACTATGAAGTGTGGCTAGTTCGTATAAAATACTCACCAGATTTCAAAATTTAGAACGTAAAATATTTAGTGAACAGTTTAGTAGAGTCTATTTTGAAGTATTTTGCACATACTGGGTGAAAGTGAACTGCACCTGTTTCTTTGGCTCTTTTGATGACTACTAGATTATCTAACCCACATAGCAGCCCTGGTCTAGACGCTCCCTAAGGTGCCTTCAGCTGTAGGACCGCCGGGACACCGCGTCCGCGTAGCCGCGCGGGTCGCCTCCCTCGCCCTGAGGCGCCGGGGGATTGGCCGGAGCGGCGGGGGGCGGGGCCAGCGGGAGGCCCGAGCCCCCGGCTTCCGCTCTCGCCCCGGAGTCCGCAGGCCCCGGCTCCCGCGCGGGGGCGGCGGCAGGGCGCGGCGGCAGGCGGGGCCGAGGCGGGAAGCGGCTCGGTGCGTCAGCGCCCGCCCGGGAAGGAGGCCGGCGCGAGGCCCCGGCGGCCGGCGCGGGCGCCTTGGCACGTCCGCAGGCCCCGCCGAGGGCGGGCGAGGGGGCGGTGCGGCGCGGGGCGGGGCGCCGGGGCCGGGCCGCGCGGGCTTCATCTGCGGGCGCGCGGCCGGCGCCGGTGTCGGGGTCTCGGAGGCGCGGGGCGACGAGCGGCCGGAGCGGCTATGGGCCGCCGCTGGGGCCTCCTGGTCGGCGTCTTGGGCGCCGTGTGGCTGCTCGGCTCGGGCCAGGGCGGGCGGCAGCCCGCGGAGTCGGCGGCGCAGAGGTGCTTCTGCCAGGTGAGGCCGTGCGCGACGTGCGGGCCGGGCCGGGCCGGGCGGCGGGGGCCCTTTCGCGTCTGCACCCGCCCGGAAGGGGCGCCTGAGCAGCCGCTCCCCGGCGGGCGGGGGCCGGTCTCCCAGCGCCGCCGGGACCTGGGCGCGCCCCCCGGCTCTCCGGCTCAGGCGGGAGGCGTGGGCGCGCGCTGCAGGTTGGTGCCCGGTTCATCTGTACACTTTTCTGGGTCTCTCCTGCCCGGGGAGGGTGTGCACAGTGTGCATGCACACTCAGTATTTGTTATTTTCGCAGAACCTGGGTTTTTATAACGTCTCACTGGACCTGGAACTCTGTGTGCTGTGCTTTGCTGGGTGCCTTTGCCAGCCTCTCTGGCCGGGACACCCTTTGGTCGGCGGGCTGCTCTCAGAGCTCTTGTCAGGCAACGTAGTGGCTTCGTGTGACCTTCTTGTGTCTAAGCCTAACTGCCTGCTGTCTTTGGGGCCTCCGCTGCCCTGTGTCTCCTCGCTCTGTGTGTCCTCTCTTTTTCTTGAATGTGGTGAGATTCTCTGACCCTGACACCCATACAACTGGTCTGAATTGGGAGGATGGTCCTTAGTCCTCAGGGCACGAGTCCAAGTTTGCTATGATCATTTCCTTCTGCTAGTACGAGATGTGGGTTCCTTGAGCAAAAAATTCGAAGAAACTTACAGGTTTCTGGATCTACAGTATCTCGTATTTTAATATTATTACTCACCTTTTGGTTGGCTTCTGTTGATAAAAATTACGTTTGATACAAAATGGCGGGTGGGCATCCGAATTGTTCCTTTTAAGTGGATTTTACTGTATATTATCAGAAATAACATTTTGTGTGTGTAGGGGGAATGATACTCTTTCACAGAGGAAAGGAACACTTTATTATGAGAAGAAGATTGATCGCTTTCACTGTTTTAGATTCTTGGATTTCCTTATTTTGCTGAGGGTTTTGGGAGCTGAGGTGTTATCCGGGAACGTGTAAGGGAGTTGAAAGGAAATTGCTGCTTTACAGCTAAGAGTTTGAAAAGCTCCTTTTCCTTCAGTGGTTGCAAACAGCATGCAATCAAGGACTTAAAAGGAACAAGGGTCATTTTTCTTCTGATTACAAATATACGGTAACACAAAGTTCAAACATCTAAAAAATAAGTAAAGTAGAAATAAATACCTTTAAAATAAGGTATTGAGAGAAGATGTCCAATGTAACATTTTAACTACGTTCTAGAGATTTGGATAATGATATAAAAGTACCTATTGAGCTTTTCAACTTTGACTTTTTTCCCCAAATGACCTTTTTAGATATCTGATTAAAATTGGAGAGCTTTTAGTTTTTTACGTTTATTTTCTTTTTCTTTTGATTAGTGTTTAAGCTTTTTTCCCCTTTCATAATATTTTCAAGATTTAAATTCTCCCCCAACACAAAAGTTTCTTAGTCCTCCTTGTTTTCCTTTTAGAACAAGAGTGGTATCTGTTTTTCTTTTCAGAGTCAACTTTTAAAAATAAATTGAGGGTCACATAATAAAAAACAATTTTAACGGAAATTTAAAATGATCTACTTAAACTTAAGAACAGAGACCATCAATTCTAATTCAATAAATGGAAAAAAAGTATATTTTAGTTATATTATGGTCAGTAATGGAAGGGGTGGGAGTAAGTGAAGAGGGGAGAGGGGACAGCGATGAATAGACATGAAGAGAAAAATGGAGACAAGCATATAGATTGCACACAAAAATAGAAGGAGAGAGAGATAAAAGAAAAAAATGGAGAAAGAACAGATAAGGGGAGATGAGTGGTGCAAATTATTCATTCAACAAACATTTATAAACACTGTACATTGATCTGAATGTTTGGAATACATATGGCGTGATCCCTGCCCTGAAGAGCTTACAGTTTAGTAAATCATGTTCTTTGGGGCTTGGGGAGAGGCGAGGATCCTAAGCATTTAAAAAAACAAGTTAGTAAATATTGCTAGAAACTAAATTTTCATCTGAAGTTTGGAAATGCAAGTTAAAGTCTTCTGTGGTTCTGTTTGCAGTATCCATTAAGCTGCGGAACCCTGTTGATTCTGTTTTGTTCATAGTGTGTCCCTTTTCTCACTTCCTGTTGCCCATCTCTCGTCCCGCTCTGCCCTGAGTTACCAACGCTATCTCCCTGGTCACCCTGTTGCATGGGTGCCTGGCTTGTAGTAGGGGTTTAGTTAACAGAATATCAGCTCTGATTTGAGCCAGAGCAGCATGGGTTAGTTATTCCACCTTAGAAAGTCACTGAAGTAAAGTGTTCAAAGCTCTACAAATAATCAGATTAAATCCAACAAGCATTTATTGAGGCCTACTGTGAACAGTTTTGAGAGGTCAAAAAATGAATTAAAAAATAAAAAATTAGTCCCAATTCTTGACCCTCCAGAATACTGACCCTGGCACGCAATTGTGCTTATGTATTATGGAAATTACAATACAAGATGTGAACACTATGCTACCAGGAGTATATTCTGTTAATCATTCTGTTAGCAAGCCATTTGCACATTTTTCTGGACTCCGTCTTTCAGATCGGGTCACAACTCCAAATGAATCTTGAAACTTAGTCGGTTATACATATGTTAGTTGACATCAGATCCTACTAGAACCATTTTTACTGAATGTTGTAAATTCTCTTGATAACAGTGCTTCAGTGTTAGCTGCTCAAAATAAGTTATCAATTGCCTGGGACTTGTAAATCTTCCTTATGTATGACCTCCCCCCTCCATTTTATCCTATTAAAATTTTTTTGTACAGAAAATTAGCTTTTTTTCCTTTTGGTATACAAGCCTATGAAGCTTAACACATGTATAGTTTGTGTAAACAATTCCTTTATTTAAACCCAAATAGTAGTTGTTGTAGTAGATATGGGCTTGAACTAAATGATGACTTTTCTGAGTTTCTTATTTCTTTTTGACAGTTATTGCCCTATTGTATCATTAGAGAGAATGAATGCAACAGAACTTTAGTCCCAATACATGGACTCCCTGGATACATTTTAAAGAAATAGCCTCAGAAGAGATATTGAAGCTCAGATATGGAGGCAGTATGGACATCTTTTTTCATTTAAATTAGTTAAAAACGAATTTGTAAACTTTTATATACTCAAAGTATTTTATTAACCTTGCTGTGATTTGTGCTGATGCCACTCAGCTCCACTTGCTTGAGGGCAGTGAAGCTCTGTCAGGCCAGTGGAGGGGCGCAGTGCGCGTGACCCGCAAAGGCTGCCCCAAGCATGGATCACTGTGTGCTTGGAGTGCCTTGTAGATGTGCTCTGCATACATGTTTTAGCAGATTTACCTGTTGGTGTCCTCTTTAGGTCAACTTGAAAAATAGCTTTTGTTTGTTAGTCAGAGTGCCTGGGCCACGGAAGAGACACTTGATAATATGTCGGGTGGTGGATGGAAATAAGCCCAGAATTAAACCTTAAGTCAGAGGGATCTTTGAAACAGGTTGTACTGGTGAGATGTCCGTCAACTTGGAGTGCTTGCTACATTCCAGACTTTTCTGAGCAAAGCGTGTGGAATGAAGCATGTTTCACACTGGTTGTCATAGTTTGGGTCATTTAACAACAACGTAAAGTTCTAGCAAGACCAAGACTTTAAAGCAGAAATAGCTCTTAGCATTCCATCTCTTTACAATGATGCCTGCCACCGGTCTAGAATCTTTGGTGTTTCTATGCTTCCATGAACAGAGTTGTTCCAGTCTACTCTGTCAATGAATGAATACTTTTCATGTTCTTTTTTATGGTCACAGAACACAATAAAATTAAATACCACTAAAGTTCTCTGGCAAATAAAGCACACTTTGAGCACTTTTAAATCATATTTTATACAAGTCTAAGGAATATGTTCTTACGGTCCTTTGGAAGAAAATGACAATCTGTCTTAGGACTAGAAGTTGTTGGGACACAAGGAAACCACTTAGAGAGTTTTTTGTTTTGTCTTTCACTGCAAGCTAAAGGGTCCCTCTAACCGGAGAATGGTGAACAAGCAGGCCAGCATTGTTTCCTCTGCTTTTGCCTTTTGTATTTGGGTATTTGGTCCTGACCAGTCAGAGTCAATGGAGAGAGTAATTGAGCCTCCCACCTCTGGTCACTTTTGGTTACCTAGTTCTATGTTCCCTTGGGGCTACCGATGTAAAATTTTTAGAAAAATTTTAAGTGCAAACTTGGCCGTTTTTTTCTTATTCATTAAAAAAAAAATGGTTGTGGATTGCTTTGGGGCATAGTGAGATCCCTTTCACTGGAAGCATTTAAGCAGCGGTAGGGTAATCATAGTGAGATATTTACTGGGCATTTACTGGATGCCGTTTTGTCTTGATATCAACTCTTTGAGATGAGAACTATTATTATTTGTTTTGTGTTTGGATGGGAAACTGAGTCCTAGAGAGGTTAAAAAATGTGGGTGAGGTCTACAATTAGTAAGCAGCAGAGATGGAAGTCAACTCTGGAAGGTCTGACTCCAAGGCCTGCATTACTCACCACTGTTACTCGCTGCCTCCTCCTGAAGGTATATGGGTGGGGATCTCTGTGTTGCTTGGGAGTTGCAATAGAAGGCTTCAGAGGCTTTCCACTAGGAGTTTAAAGTGGTGATGTTATGAGTCAGGCCTACCTTGGGCCTTCTATCTACTATCCCTCAACTAAGGCCTTTAATTGCCACGTATTTTTGCCCCCTACCCAAGGCTGAGTGTCACCTGAAGCCTGGAGCAGCCAGCTTCACATTTTACCTTGTATCAGTGACTGTGGTGTGGGGGGTGGCGGGGGTGGTGCATTTAAAAAAAATTCAGATTCCTGTGGGAGACCCTGTGTTCAGTTTCCCTTTGGGAGATGGCACAGTAGGTCTTTAAGCAGCCTTAGCACATTCTGAAGCACAGCATCAAGTCCTCCTTGTTACTGATCCACACATCTTTTGGTCTTACTTTAGGTAATAGGACGTTACTTTGTTTCCAAGATTCTGCCCTGGGTCTATTTCCTGAGACTCTATTCTGGTGATATCCCTGGTTCTCTACTTTCTAGAACTGGGCCTGGCATCAAACCTGGCAGACTTCCTGCTCGGGATTAGGTTCTGCTGCCTGTTGGCAGGTGTATCTGAATGGTCAGATGGCTTGGATTTCCAGGTATCTTCCTATCGCTCCTTTGCTGATCTCTTTCCATCTATTGAAACTCCTGCCACCCTGCTCTTCCTTCTTAGTTGCCCTGCTACCCGTTGTTGTAGTTGGGAATACCTCCTACTCAGTTTCTAAGGTAAGGGGCACATGGTTTTTAAATCTGCCACTGTCCCGCCCTCTCTCCCCTGAGGTCTCTGGGCTGTAAGCCGCCACAGTTTTGGAGGCATCTTTCATTCCTTTCTGGTTTGGGGCTTGTTATAGCTTCCCTTGTAATTAGGATATCGGTTGGTAGACTGGAGCGTGCAAAGGGCGGTTCACCTTTGCTGCTTGCCTTCCTTGCTCTGTGATGCATTCCTGCCACTTGTGCTTATGTGGTCTGGGGCACTGAGAACCACCATAGGTGATGGGTGGTACCTAGTTATAATTAGACAGTGCAGTGCTGGTCTCCAGTGAATGAGAGTGACAATGGACAGCATTCATTCATTCATTCACCCACCCGTTCCACAGATAATTATTAAGCATTTACTGTGTGCTTTCTAGAAGTACAGTGCTAAGTACTAGAAATACAGAGATGAACAAACATGATTTTGCTTTTAAGGATTTTAAACTCTAGTGGGTGGGAGTGAAATAGATAAATTCAATTCAGTGAGGTAATTCTTATGTAGGAATATGTGAAGGGTCATGGGAGAGACAGGTAACTCAGCAGGTGGTGAGTGGTACCCAAGGGGCAGTTTCCCCAAAGAGGGCCTGAACCAAGTCTTTTTTTTTTTTTAAAGATTGGCACCTGAGCTAACATCTGTTGCCAATCTTCTTTTTTCTTCTTCTTCTTCTCCCCAAGGCCCCCCAGTACATAGTTGTAGGTCCTTCTGGTTGTGCTGTGTGGGTCGCTGCTTCAGCATGGCCTGGTGAGCAGTGCCATGCCCGCGCCCAGGATCCAAACCAGTGAAACCCCAGGCCACCAAAGTGGAGCATATGAACTTAACCACTCGGCCACTGGGCTGGCCCCAGTGAGCCAAGTCTTGAAGATAGATTTTTACCTAAAAAATGAATTCCTTGTGGGGGAAAAATGGATTGCTTCAAACTATTCCTCTTGTTTTTTCCATGTTTGTTTCATTTTGTGACTTAAGGTCTCTACTTTCCATGTGTCCCTTTGACCTCTGCAGTCTGTGCCTGTTACTCTTTGTGTAATAATTTGCGTCCAAAGGGAGAAACAGTAGCTATTTGATGTCCTTAGAAGTTCTGCTTTTGAGGCTCAAAAGAAAGAGGGTTGAAAAATCAAATCATCTGTTTTAGAAGCACTTCTGTTGGTATTCGAAATTAGGCCTCTAATATTATTGTGTACGCAGAGGACTTTTAGCAAGAAACAAGGATAAATTTGCATATAAAATGAAAATAGTTATTACAGTGACAAAATTTGTAGATCAGATTTCTAGAAACTGAATTATTAGTTAGTCCAAAACAAATAAGACCAGGGAAATTGGTACAAAATCTTAGCTCTTGAATATTGCTGTCATCATCCAAAGTTTTATCTTTTAACTGAAAAATTTCCATTAGTGTTTTGTGATGTTTTAAAATTAAAAGGAAGTGTAGGATTTTACATATACCAAAGGGAAGACCTAAACACAGTATTTCATTACAGTATTGTTTATTTACTTTCTTACCAGTAGATTTTTAAATTATTTTTTTGTTGGCAGTGTCTCCCTAAAATATAATCCCAAGCAGTTTATAACGCAAATATCCAGACGAAAGTATGATAAGGATCTGTTTTCTGCAGCATGCTGTATATTTAACAAATTTTTTCTAGTTACTTTTCTTAAATCATGATGTATTTGTTACTTACTTAAAGCAATGTTTAATTAATTCTGTTAGATGTTTGCCTAACCCCAAATAAACATCTAAGAATTTTAGTTTCACATCTGATAACATAGTCTGATTATAATAATTATTATCAGTTTTAAGCATTTGAAGATCAAGATTGACTTTTTGGTTGATTTGCTACCTTAGTGTTGCTAATGATAAGTAATTTCTAAGCACCATTTCAAACTTGCAAAAATTGTCATGGCCCAATATATGAGGGTTGTTAGATCCTTATAATAAATTATTGTTTCTCTTATAAATTTAGTATCACTTCTTTTTTATACATTCACCAAGCTTGTCTCTGGCGTACACATCCTGTTGGAAACTAAAATAAAAGGAAGACAGAGACAATTGAATTATAAGAATATAGAACCTCAGGAAAGCCAAGGATGTGGATGCACCTGGGCTTTGGGAAAGAAGGGTGGAAGTGGGGCTGGAAAACCCCAGGGAACCCAGGTAGC
This sequence comes from Equus asinus, assembly GCF_041296235.1. Lineage (NCBI taxonomy): Eukaryota > Metazoa > Chordata > Mammalia > Perissodactyla > Equidae > Equus > Equus asinus. Next base: position 64,083,581 of record NC_091796.1, on the reverse strand, counting down.
GTCTATTGTCTTTCTCCTTTCTCTGCTTCTCTATGTATCTTTTAAAATCTTTCCTGTCTGCTAACTGGCTCATGTATTCCTCAATTCACAGGGTGGAGTATGGTCTGAGTTTACTGGTCTAGCCACAAGGAGAGACATCTCTCCCTCTTGGTGTCAATTCCAGGTTCCTGGAGAATGCACCATGACCTGGTTTGGGTCAGATGCCCACCCCTGGTCAGGCCTGGAGGGCAGGGTTACACACTGGCTGCAGGGGACCATCTCTTTGCATGCATGCATGTGTGCGTGTCCGCGTGTGCGTCATTATGAGCTCAGTACACCCTACAAAAGGTATCCACTGCATTCTTCTAGGTTATTGTCATACCCTATCTCAGAAAATTATGGAGAGGAGGGAGGATAAGGGTTCGTCGTACCCATGTGAGCAAGAAGAACCCTGTTGTTCTAAGACATTCTGATTTAATATTTCATTTTCTTTGTAACAGGTTAGTGGTTACTTGGATGATTGTACCTGTGATGTTGAAACCATTGATAGATTTAATAACTACAGGCTTTTCCCAAGACTACAAAATCTTCTTGAAAGCGACTACTTTAGATATTACAAGGTATTTTTATTTTTAACTTTTTGTATATGAATACTTAAAGTTTAATGGATAATACATTTTCTTAGGGATTACCAAGCTTCAAAATTGTGGCTGTTATTTAAAATTCCATTTGCAAGAGTGAACCATGTGGTTTTGAAACCACTCATTGGATACTTTTAATAAATGAGTTTTGTGCTCTAGAGTTAGAAACCAGTTGGTTAAATTGAAGTTAGAACAGAAACTATTATATTATTATCAAAATTGTGAGTTTATAATTTTCTAAAACATCAGATTGACTCCAATTAATCAAAATAATTAAATATTTTTCAGAAGAGGCAAGACTTTATTCTGACCTATATTTTTTTATCAAGTCACTTGTGATATTTTATCTTGAGATATTTACTGAAAGAATTTAGAAAACTTGATCATTGGAGTGTGTAGTTACAGTCTGATTTCACAATTGTCTGACTGTTATTTGCTTAAAAAGAGTATTAATTGAGCATTGATGCTGTGAGCTGCTTTGGCTCCTAGTTGCCATCTCTGCAGCATCTGTTTAGCAGCAGTCTGTGTCTTTCTAACCAATCTACCAATTTACTTATACCAGCTACACATTTATGCAATTACTAGAACTTGACAACTAGTAAGTGTAAGAAATAGAAGAATTGCAGTTGATAACTTGAGCAGCATATAGTGTCATAATTATAATCTTGAGATTCTTATTTTTATAACTTTTTCTGTTATCATCTTACAGGTAAACCTGAAAAGGCCGTGTCCTTTCTGGAATGACATCAGCCAGTGCGGAAGAAGAGACTGTGCTGTCAAGCCTTGTCAATCGGTAAGAACCATGTATACATTTAAGAACTGTTACATCTTTTTTCAAATAATTGTAACTTTTTAAGAGGGGCCAATATAATTCAACCAATATTTCAATCCTTAGATTAAATATAATGTTTAAGATTTACATATTAAACTTAGAAATATAAAACCTATTTTGAATTATTCTGCCTTCCTAATAATAGAATTTAAATTCTGTGGTTAATATAATCCTTGGACTTATTAGTGAGATTAATAGTTCTTTTTGCTTGATATTTGTTTTTCTTCTTACATCTTATCCAAAGTTATGTTTACAGTATAATAAAGTGAAATTGATCAAGGTATAAACAAAATCTCTTGCCTTTTTTGTGGGTGTATTATTTTCCTTGGATTTCCTTGGGTGGGGAGGAGTTGGATAAAACACCTGGTTTTACTTAGAAATACTCAGAGCTTTAAAATTTGAAGTGTTTTACTCTGAAAGCAGAGAATTTTAAACTTTTCACTAAAGTCTTTTTTTCCTTTTAAAAGTATATATTTTGTCTTTTTTTATTGTGACAAAATATATATGACGTAAAGTTTATCACTTCAACCATTTTTAAGTGTGCAGTTCACTGGCATTCAGTACATTCACACTGTTGTGTTACCATCACTGCCATCCATCTCCAGAACTTTTTGTCTTCCCAGACTGAAACTCCAGCTCATTAAATAATAACTCCTTATCCCCCCTCCCTCTAGCCCCTGGTAACCAGTGTTCTACACTCTGAGTCTGACTACTCTAGGTACCTAATATAAGGGGAAGCATTGCAGTATTTGTCCTTTGGTATCTGGCTTATTTAACATGGCATAATGTTTTCAGGGTTTATCCATATTGCAGCATGTATTAGAAGTTTATTCCTTTTTAAGGCTGAATAATATTCTACTGTACGTGAATACCACATTCTGTTTATACATTCACCTGTTGATTGACTTTTGGGTTGTTTCCACCTTTTGGTGATTGTGGGTAATGCCTCTGTAAATGTGGGTGTGCAAATATCTGGCTCCCTACTTTCAGTTCTTTTGAGTGTATACCCAGAAGTAGAATTGCTGCATCATTTAGTAATTCTGTGTTTAACTTTTTGAGGAACACAGTGCTGTCTTCCATAGTGGCTGCACCATTTTACATTCCCACCAGCAGTGCACAAGGGTTCCAATTTCTCCACATCTTCACTAATACTTGCTATTTTCTATTTTTTGGATAATAGCCATACTAATGAGTGTGAAGTGGTAGTGTAGTTTGGAGCAGTTTATTTTTATACATGTAAATATTGCTGTATAGACCTATCTAGCATGGGGAATTAGGCAAATGTAAAATATTATTTATGGTTTTTTTTTCGTTAGATGAATGAGAATCATGTTTTTAGTTATATTAATCCTCATAAACACAGCTTTTTGAAAATTCAAGGATTAACTTGTGAAACATCTTACTATGATTAAAGCATGAGCATATCATTAAAGTGATATTACCAATTTAAATGTTTCGTTTTATTTCATAAGTTCTTGCATTTATATTTAGTAATAAGGAAAAAATCAGTTGGAGAAATTCAAGTTTACCAATAACTTATTTATGTGACTTATTAAGCATGCTAAAAATATGGTACTTAATACAAGCGTTTAATTGGACTGTTTAATTGCATGGGCTATTATTAACATTAGTCAGAACAAGTAAATAATTTTACAATTACTGCCAATTTGAATCTCATCTTGAAATAGCAATTATTTCTGATTATTGTTAGTGAAGTATAGGATGAAGGGGTGCCATCTTGAGAAGAAGATGGGAGGGGATAGAAAGCCTGACGGTTGTTTAGCATAAAGTAATAGCTTATGGACTCCCAGGGTGACAGACTGATGGATGAGATTTATTTTATTGTAAATCCTAGAGAAAACAACCAATTTTAGCATTTAAGAAATGCTAAAACATAGATGTTTGACTTGAACTCATAGATATACTAAAAAAGAATCAGGTAAAAGTTAGCAATTGTACCGAGAAACTGAGACAGAATCTGGTTATTTCAGCTTCTGCAGAAGTGGAGCAGGGTGCCTTTCATGCCGGTACTTTGTTTTTTTCTTGAACTGGTTTTATGATGGAGAGAAGGCTTAAAAGATAATTGGAAGATGTTTTTCCACTTAAAAATCTTCTTCATATGTATAGAAATGTTCTTCTTCAAAGATTGGCACCTGGGCTAACAACTGTTGCCAATCTTTTTTTTTTCTTTCTGCTTTATCTCCCCCCCCCCCACCCCCCCATACACAGTTGTATATCTTAGTTGCATGTCCTTCTAGTTGTGGGATGTGGGACACCGCCTCAACGTGGCCTGACGAACGGTGCCATGTCCGCGCCCAGGATCCGAACCCTGGGTCGCCACAGCGGAGCGTGTGAACTTAACCACTCGGCCACGGAGCTGGCCCCAGAAATGTTCTTCATATGTAGCAGAGGCAGCATGATTAGACCCAAGATTTAGGAAGATAACTGGAAATATTGTGGAGATGGGGAAGTGGAAGATGAGGAGATGGAGAAGAGACTGGTAAAGAAATATCACTTAGCAATCAAATGTAATTTGGTTCAATAATGAATATTTTTTGAGGGCCTGCTCTGTGCCAGGACCTGGGCACATAAGATGAGTGTTTATCTGGAGGAGCCTATGGTTTAGTAGGGGAGAGAAACACTAAGTGGTCATTCCAACACAAGTGTGGTAGCCCAATAATAGAGATACACTGAAGGTCTACACAGTGGAAGCAGAAGGGAAGGGAGAGCAGGGGAGGAAGACACGGAGAAACTCCACTCCAAGTGACAGTGAAGGAGCGAACCGTTTACATTCCTCTTGGGACAATCCTGGCTCAATTCTGATTGTTCCTAAATAGGGAAGTCTGTCAGAAACAAATAGTGATTAAAATACTTTGAAATATGTGCTTCAGCCTAAATAATGAGCGTTCATAGCTCGCGTTTATATTGTACATTACTGATATCTTGACATCTCACTGTTGACATCTCACTTCAGTATGCATCTGAGAAAAAGGACGTTAATTCATGAACACAGCGCAATTATCACCAAAACAGTCATCCTTCTTAACCTAATATATGTACAAGGTTAAACAATTAACTCATTACTTCAGATGATCTTCTGGTTTGTTAATACCCTTTTTGCTAAACAAGGAACCAAGACCAGTTTCCTTTTTGTCAACACTTTGATTTCCTTTTTTAGTTCATTTTTAGACTCAGTTCAGTTAATACCCTGGGACCCAGCAGGAAATAGAAGAAATAAATTGAAATTCTCTTCCTCATACTTGGTGCTTTAAAATCCATATCCTTTATTTGCATCCTGACTCCAGGGAGTATTTGAATGAGGCAGATGGTCTGCCCCAGAGGCTGGACTCTATAAGCTGAAAGACCAATTATTTCTTTCCTTTGCAATGATTCAAAACAATGTTCTTTCACCTCCATTATTAATTGGCCTATGTGAAAAAGAATAACAATATCCAGTGTTAGTCTGGGAATAAGAAATGAGCACTCTGGTCGTAAGTCTTTTTGGAGATCAATTCAGCAAATGTATCAAAAAAATTAAAAAGGTACATATTCTTTGACTTAGCAATTCTACCAGGAGTTTCTCTTACTAAAATAATTGGACAGATGTTCACTGATGACCATAAAGGAGTACTGAATATCGTAATGATGTCAGTTCTGCTGAAATTAGTCTATAAATTTGGCATGGTTTATTATATGAAAAAATTAGAAACCATCTAAATATCTGGCCATAGAAAATGAATATACATTGACCTAGTTCAAAGTCTGGGAGGGTACATAAAGTGATGGTCTCTGTGTGGGTCCTTCCCTTTGGGCAGGTGTAATCTGTTTCAGGAATATACTTAGCATTGGAAGAGGGCCCTGCAATTACATGATTGTCTCTACTCACAGCATCACTTTGAGGATAGGCAAATAGGTCCTGTAGTTAGTAAGTGGTCAACACATGGCTAAAAACCAGTACCATTTTCCTCTGAAATGAATTAGGGCTCCATAAAAATGGTTGATTCCAAGAGTGGAACAAGAAATATACAAGATGAGCCTGGAGTATCTTGTCGTAACAGAGAACGAAAAGTGCTCCTGAAGATTTCTGGGGTGATAGCAAAAGGGCAGAGGTGCAAACATCAAGGCAGCCCTTAGTGGGTCCCCTCGTGGCCAAACATGGGACAATTTGAGCCTCAGAAGGAGTAATAGCTAAGTAACTATTTTTACATTTCCATGCTGTAATACAATGTATGATCAGCAATCTGTGGAATAATTTGTTGAATTTTTTGTTTACTTTTAAGAAAGAATATAAAAACTGCCTAAGTATCCTCAGTTTAAAAATAATCTGTTAATTTCAATAATTTGTTTTATGAATTCTTCTCATATATCAGAGAAATTTAAAATATTTTTTCAGAGCCAGCCCTGATGGCCTAATGCTTAAAGTTCGGTACGCTCTGCCTCAGCAGCCCGGGTTCGGTTCCAGGCTGTGGAAGCACACCGCTCGTCCGTCAGTAGCCATGCTGTGGTGGCGGTGCACATAGAAGAACTAGGAGGACTTAGAACTAGAATACACAACTAGATGCTGGGGCTTTAGGGAGGGAAAACAATTTTTTTTTTTTCAGAATATAGAATAAATGTCATATAAAGCATTTTTTTCTTTTTCAGGATGAAGTTCCTGATGGAATTAAATCTGTGAGCTACAAGGTATGTACATATACTTATTAATGTGTCTAATATCTTAACAAGAAACTTGACAAAGTCGTGTCCTCTGCCAGCTGCTACGCCACTTCGCTGCTTCCCTTTACAGTGCAGCTCCTTGAGAGTTACTTGTACTCACTGTCTCTCACTCTTTGTTTTTTTCTTTTGTTCAATCTTTTATTATAGAAAGCATGAAAGAGAAATAAAAGTAGAGAAAAAAATTACGCAGCTCCAGCAGTTATCAGTGTATGGTCAGTCTGGTTATATCTGTACCTCCCACTTCATTCTCCCCATTATTTTAAAGCCAAACTCAGATAAATCATTTTGTTTAAATACTTCATATACATCTCTAAGACAAAAAGACATTTAAAAAAATAATCTCAATCAGGGTTCAGATGTCTCCTTGTTTCCTAAGTGCCATAATAGTTGTCTGAAACAGAATTCAAACATACTCCACACATTGCATTTGGTTCATGTGTCTCTTCTGTCTCTTTCTCTCTCTGTTCTTTGATATGTTTTTAATTTTATGATATTTTTAGATTTACAGAAAAATTGTGAAGATAGAACAGAGTTTTCTTATACTCCCCCCCCAGTTTCTTTTATAATTAACATATTAGTATGGTACTTTTGTTACAATTAATGAACCAATATTGATACATTATCACTAACTAAAGTCCATACCTTATTAAGATTTCCTTAGTTTTCTACCTGATGTCCTTTTTGTGTTCCAGGATCCCATCCAGGATACACGTTACATTTAGCAGTCACATCTCCTTAGGGTCCTCTTGGCTGTGACGGTTTCTCAAACTTTCTTTGTTCACAATAAGGTGTTTTTAAGGAGTACTAGTCAGATATTTTGTAGAACGTCCCTCAATTGGGATTTTGATGTTTTTCTCATGATGAGCCTGGGGTTATGTGTTTTTGGGAGGAAGACCACAGAGGTAGAGTGCCGTTTCCATCACATCATATCAAGGGTTCGTGCTATCGACATGACTTCCACTGTTCATGTTGACCTTGATCACCTAGCTGAGGGAGTTCTTGTCAGGTGTCTCCACTGTAGATTTACTTTTTTTTGCTCCTTCCTTATGGTATTCTTTGGAAGTCACTTTGCTCAGCTCATGCTTAAGGAGTGCTTCATCTTTTTGAGGATATAAATTCTTCAGTGTGGGAGATTTGTATCTTCTCCCTCCATTTACTTATTTATTCAACTGTTTATTTATATCATGGGTATTTGTCTTATACTTTGGATTATTATTTAGTAGGACTTTATTTATTGCTCAAATTGTTCCACTTTTGGCCATTGGGAGCTTTTTTGGTTGGCTCCTGTGTTCCTTTGACATACCACCATCATTGTGTTTTTTTCTTTTTCTTCTTTTTTTTTTTTTAATTAATGTTATGATAGATTACAACTTTGTGAGATTTCAGTTGTACATTTTTGTTAGTCATGTTATGGGTACACCACTTCCCCCTTTGTGCCCTCCCCCCACGCCCCCTTTTCCCAGGTAACCACCGATCAGATCTCCTTATCAATATACTAACTTCCACCTATGAGTGGAGTCATATAGAGTTCGTCTTTCTCTGACTGGCTTATTTCGCTTAACATAATACCCTCGAGGTCCATCCACGTTGTTGTGAATGGGCCAATTTTGTCTTTTTTTATGGCTGAGTAGTATCCCATTGTGTATATATACCACATCTTCTTTATCCAATCATCAGTTTCTGGGCATGTAGGTTGGTTCCACGTCTTGGCTATTGTAAATAATGCTGCGATGAACATAGGGGTGCAATGGACTCTTGAGATTTCTGATTTCAGGTTCTTAGGATAGATACCCAGTAATGGGATGGCTGGATCATAGGGTATTTCTATTTTTAACTTTTTGAGGAATCTCCATACTGTTTTCCATAGTGGCTGTACCAGTTTGCATTCCCACCAACAGTGTATGAGGGTTCCTTTTTCTCCACAACCTCTCCAACATTTGTCGCTCTTGGTTTTGGATGTTTTTGCCAATCTAACGGGTGTAAGGTGATATCTTAGTGTAGTTTTGATTTGCATTGCCCTGATGATTAGCGATGATGAACATCTTTTCATGTGTCTATTGGCCATATTCATATCTTCTTTTGAGAAATGTCTGTTCATGTCCTCTGCCCATTTTTTGATCGGGTTGTTTGTTTTTTTGTTGTTAAGCAGTGTGAATTCTTTGTGTGTTATGGAGATTAACCCTTTGTCGGATAAGTGGCTTGTAAATATTTTTTCCCAATTAGTGAGCTGTTTTTTTGTTTCAATCCTGTTTGCCTTGCCTTGAAGAAGCTCTTTAGTCTGATGAAGTCCCATTTGTTTATTCTTTCTATTGTTTCCCTTAACTGAGGAGTTACAGTGTCTGAAAAGATTCTTTTGAAACTGATGTCAAAGAGTGTACTGCCTATATTCTCTTCCAAAAGACTTATTGTCTCAGGCCTAATCTTTAGGTCTTTGATCCATTTTGAGTTTATTTTGGTGTGTGGTGAAAAAGAATGGTCAATTTTCAATCTTTTGCATGTGGCTGTCCAGTTTTCCCAGCACCATTTGTTGAAGAGACTTTCTTTTCTCCATTGTAGGCCCTCTGATCCTTTGTCGAAGATTAGCTGTCCATAGATGTGTGGTTTTATCTCTGGGCTTTCAATTCTGTTCCATTGATCTGTGGACCTGTTTTTGTACCAGTACCATGCTGTTTTGATCACTGTAGCTTTGGGGTATGTTTTGAAATCGGGGATTGTGATTCCACTGGCTTTGTTTTTCTTGCTCAGGATTGCTTTAGCAATTCGCGGTCTTTTGTTGCCCCATATGAATTTTAGGATTGTTTGTTCAATTTCTGTGAAGAATGTTCTTGGGATTCTGATTGGGATAGCATTGAATCTGTAGATTGCTTTAGGTAGTATGGACATTTTAACTATGTTTATTCTTCCAATCCATGTGCATGGAATGTCTTTCCATCTCTTTATGTCGTCGTCAATTTCTTTCAAGAAAGTCTTGTAGTTTTCATTGTATAGATCCTTCACTTCCTTGGTTAAGTTTATCCCAAGGTATTTTATTCTTTTCGTTGCGATTGTGAATGGGATTGAGTTCTTGAGTTCTTTTTCTGTTAGTTCATTGTTAGTGTATAGAAATGCTACTGATTTATGCACGTTAATTTTATACCCTGCTACTTTGCTGTAGTTGTTGATTATTTCTAATAGTTTTTCTATGGATTCTTTGGGGTTTTCTATGTATAAGATCATGTCGTCTGCAAACAGCGAGAGTTTTACTTCTTCGTTACCTATTTGGATTCCTTTTATTTCTTTTTCATGCCGAATTGCTCTGGCCAGCACCTCCAGTACTATGTTGAATAGGAGTGGTGAAAGTGGGCACCCTTGTCTTGTTCCTGTCCTCAGAGGGAAGGCTTTCAGTTTTTGTCCATTGAGTATGATGTTGGCTGTGGGTCTGTCATATATGACCTTTATTATGTTGAGGTACTTTCCTTCTATACCCATTTTATTGAGGGTTTTTATCATAAATGGGTGTTGGATCTTGTCGAATGCTTTCTCTGCATCTATTGAGATGATCATGTGGTTTTTGTTTTTCATTTTGTTGATGTAGTGTATACGTTGATGGACTTGCGCATGTTGAACCATCCCTGTGTCCCTGGTATAAATCCCACTTGATCATGGTGTATAATCTTTTTGATGTATTGCTGTATTTGGTTTGCCAAAATTTTGTTGAGGATTTTTGCATCTATGTTCATCAGTGATATCGGCCTGTAGTTCTCCTTCTTTGTATTGTCCTTGTCAGGTTTGGGGATCAGAGTGATGTTGGCTTCATAGAATGTGTTAGGGAGTACTCCATCTTTCTCAATTTTCTGGAAGAGTTTGAGAAGAATAGGTATTAAGTCTTCTTTGAATGTTTGTTAGAATTCTCCAGAGAAGCCGTCTGGTCCCGGACTCTTATTTTTGGGGAGGTTTTTGATTACCGTTTCTATTTCCTTACTTGTGATTGGCCTATTCAGATTCTCCATTTCTTCCTGATTCAGTTTGGGGAGATTGTAGGAGTCTAGGAATTTGTCCATTTCTTCCAGGTTGTTCAATTTGTTGGCATATAGTTTTTCATAGTATTCTCTTATGATCTCTTGTATTTCATTGGTATCTGTTGTGATTTCTCCTCTCTCATTCCTAATTTTATTAATTTGAGATTTCTCTCTTCTTTTCTTGGTGAGTCTGGCTAAGGGTTTGTCAATTTTGTTAATTCTTTCGAAGAACCAACTCTTTGTTTCATTGATCCTTTCTATTGTCTTTTTTGTTTCAATATTGTTTATTTCTGCTCTTATTTTTATTGTTTCCCTCCTACTGACTCTGGGCTTTGTTTGTTCTTCTTTTTCTACTTCTGTTAGGTGTCGTTTGAGGTTGCTTATGTGAGCTTTTTCTTGTTTAGTGAGGTGAGCCTGAATTGCGATGAATTTCCCTCAGGACTGCTTTTGCTGCATCCCAAATGATTTGGTATGTCGTGTTCTCATTTTCATTTGTCTCCAGATAAAATTTGATTTCTTCTTTAATTTCTTCAATGATCCATTGTTTGTTCAGAAGCGTGTTGTTTAGTCTCCACATTTTTGCACCTTTCTCTGCTTTTTTCTTGTAGTTGATTTCTAGTTTAATAGCATTATGATCAGAAAAGATGCTTGATATTATTTCAACTCTCTTGTATTTATCGATGTTTGCTTTGTTTCCCAAAATATGGTCAATCCTTGAGAATGTTCCATGTGCACTTGAGAAGAATGTGTAACCTGCTGTTTTTGGATGAAGTGTTCTATATATATCTATTAAGTCCATCTGGTCTAATTTTTCATTTAATTCTATTATTTCCTTGTTGATTTTCTGTCTGGATGTTCTGTCCATTGGTGTTAATGGTGTGTTGAGGTCCCCTACTATTATTGTATTGTTGTTGATGTCTTCTTTTAGTTCTATTAAGAGTTGCTTTACAAATTTTGGTGCTCCTGTGTTGGGTGCATATATATTTATAAGTGTTATGTCTTCTTGGTGGAGAGTCCCTTTTATCATTATATACTGTCCCTCTTTGTCTTTCTTTATCTGTTTTGCTTTGAAATCTACCTTGTCTGATATTAGTATAGCGACATCTGCTTTCTTTTGTTCATTATTAGCTTGGAGTATTGTTCTCCATCCCTTCACTCTGAGTCTGTGTTTGTCTTTGGGGCTGAGGTGTGTTTCCTGGAGGCAGCATATTGTTGGATCTTGTTCTTTGATCCATCCTGGATGGATCAAAGAACAAGTGTTTTAATGATGGCTGTTTTGAAGTCTTTTGATTGGGGAGTTCAATCCATTTACATTGAGAGTGATTATTGAGATGTGGGGGCCTACCACTACCATTTTGTGTCTTGTTTTCAGGTTTTCTTCAATTTCCTTTGTTTCTCGTCCCATGGTTTAATCTGTTCTGATGACGAGCTGCTACTCTCTGTTGTTGTCCTTCCACTTATCTCCTCTGCTCTTGGTTTTGTAGCCCCTTTCGTTCTTTGGATTTTTCAGGAATGAGGGTTTTCCTGAGGATTTCCTGAAGAGGAGGTTTTGTGGCAATGAACTCCCTTAATTTTTGTTTATCTGGGAAAGTTTTTATTTCTCCATCGTATTTGAAGGATATTTTCGCTGGTTAGAGAATTCTCGGCTGTAGATTTTTGTCCTTCAGATTTTTGAATATATCATTCCACTCTCTTCCAGCCTGTAAAGTTTCTGCTGAGAAATCTGCTGATAGCCTGATGGGGGTTCCTTTGTAGGTTAGTTTCTTTTGCCTGGCTGTCCTTAATATTTTCTCCTTGTCGTTGACTTTTGCTAGCTTCACTACTATATGCCGTGGAGTTGGTCTTCTTGCATTGATAAAGTTTGGAGATCTATTGGCTTCTGTCACCTGAAGATCCATCTCTCTCACCAGATTTGGGAAGTTCTCAGCCATTATTTCTTTGAATAGGCTTTCTGCCCCTTTCTCCTTCTCTTCTCCCTCTGGTATACCTATAATCCTTACGTTGCATCTCCTAATTGTGTCTGATAATTCTCGGAGAGTTTCTTCATTTCTTTTTAGTCTTGCTTCTCTCTCCTCCCCTGCCTGCAGCAATTCTATATTGCCATCTTCCAAATTGCTAATTCTTTCCTCCATATTATCGGCCCTACTGTTCAGAGCATCTAGATTTTTCTTAATCTCCTCTATTGTGTTCTTCATTTCCAATATTTCTGTTTGGTTCTTCTTTATCGTATCAAACTCTTTTGTGACATAGCTCCTGAACTCGTTGAGTTGTCGGTCAGAATTCTCTCTTAACTCATTGAGAATTTTAATGATGGCTGTTTTGAAGTCATCATCATTTAGGTTATATATCTCATTTTCTTTGGGATTGTTTTCTGTGTATTTGTTATTTTCTTTCTGTTCTGGAGATTTAATGTATTTTTTCATATTGCTTGATGTTGTTGATTTGTGCCTCCGCATGGAGATAGAGTTTAGTTGCTCCTTTCACTTGTTTCAGCTGCTGCGGTGGGGGAGCAGCTCTTTATACTGCACCAACCAGGAACCCTGTCCGCAGTTGCTAACTGGGCCTGGGCCCCTCCTCGTAGTCCCAGTGGTCCTTTGGATTCCCTCCTCTGCCGTGGGGGCCATCACAGAGGGGCTTCAGGCTGCTGCTGCCTACTGTTGCAGCCCACCTAGATGTGCTCCCTCCTTGGGGTCTGCAACGGTGTTATGGGCTTTTCCAGCGGCCAGGGGTGGGATCACTTATATTTGTCGCTCCGTTGCTGTCGGCACCCACAAAATCTCACTTGTCCACTATGGGTCGCAGGAGAGCTATTGGCATCTTCTACAGTCTGTGGTTAGTTCACCTAGCTATCCTACTTTTGTCCCGGGGTCTTCCAGCCTTGTGGCTGCCGGCTGGGTGCTTTCTACTGGTGCTGTGCAGAGGCTTTCCCTGAGGCTGCTGTGACCCTGTAGGGTTTCCCCCTAGGCTACAGAGCCGGGTCGCTGGAACTCCACCCAGCCCCAGTCCTGTTCCCCAGGAACTCGGGGAGCCCTTTGCCCTGTCTTGGGGGGATAGCCGGAGATCCTGATTTCAGTGGTAGCTGGTCAGCTGCTACCCTGCCTAATATTCTCCTCTCCGGGACCCTCCCAGTATTGTGGATGCTGGGCATGGCCCCTCCGCTAATAGCAGACAGAGAGTTTTGTCTGCTGCCCGGGCAGAACTCTGGATCTTCCCCTCTGGGGTGCGGAGCGGGCCTCTGGAGCTTCACCCAGCCCCAGTCCTCTCCAAGATCTCCGGCAATCCCTAGCCCCACAGGGCGGGCAATGGCAGCTGGAGGTCACTTCGCCCTCTGGGATTCTCTCCGGGACTTTCCTGGAGTTGAATGCTGGGCGTGGCCCCTCCGCTAATAGCAGACAGAGAGTTTTGTCTGCTGCCTGGGCAGAACTCTGGAGCTTCCCCTCCGGGGCGCAGAGCCGGCCTCTGGAGCTTCCCCCAGCCCCAGTCCTCTCCGAGATCTCCGGCAATCCCTAGTCCCACGGATCGGGCACTGGCAGCTGGGGGTCGCCCCGCCCTCTGGGATTCTCTCCGGCACTTTCCCGGAGTTGAATGCTGGGAGTGGCCCCTCCGCTAAAGGCAGACAGAGAGTTTTGTCTGTTGCCCGGGCAGAACTCTGGAGCTTCCCCTCCGGGACGCAGGGCGGGCCTCTGGAGCTTCCCCCAGCCCCAGTCCTCTCCGAGATCTCTGGCAATCTCTAGCCCCACAGGGCGGGCAATGGCAGCTGGAGGTCGCCCCGCCGTCTGGGATTCTCTCCGGGACTTTCCCGGAGTTGAATGCTGGGTGTGGCCCCTCTGCTAAAGGCAGACAGAGAGTTCTGTCTGCTGCCCGGGCAGAACTCTTGAGCTTCCCCTCCGGGGCGCGGAGCCGGCCTCTGGAACTTCCCCCAGCCCCAGTCCTCTCCGAGATCTCCGGCAATCCCTAGTCCCACGGGGCGGGCAACGGCAGCTGGGGGTCACCCCGCCCTCTGGGTTTCTCTCCGGGACTTTCCCGGAGCCGTGAATGCTGGGCGTGGCCCCTCTGCTAAAGGCAGACAGAGAGTTTTGTCTGCTGCCCGGGCGGAACTCCAGAGCTTCCCCTCCGGGGCGTGGAGTCGGCCTTTGGAGCTTCACCGAGCCCCAGTCCGCTCAGAGATCTCTGGCAATCCCTAGCCCCACCGTGCCGGCATTGGCAGCCGGGAGACCTCCGTACCCTCAGCGACTCTCTGTGGGACCCTCCGGGCGCCGCGAACACCAGGCAGGATCTCCCCGCCAATGGCGGGGAGAGACTCTCCCCACGGGCCCAGGTGTGCAACTCCAAAGTTTCCCTCTGCGTTTAGGAGTAATTGCGGGGGGTTTAGGTAGGGTTCTGGTCACCTGTTTCCACCGTCGCTCCTCTGTTGTGTGCTCGCTCCTGCCCTAGATGTGTGTTGATCTTCTGGGGGCGTCCGTTGGAAGAAAGCCGCTTGCGGGTACTAGGCTGTTCGGTCGGGGTCGGAGAGTTTTCACCTATTTCCACATCCTCCCGGAGGAAAGTCCGTCCGCCTTCCTATGTATAGTCGCGTTGGTCTCTCAGACATCCTGAGATGCTGTCTGGATATCCTTTGTTAAGCGATAAGTGTCCAAATAATTGTAGACTCGAAGGGGGAGAGACAAAGAGGACTACTCACGGCGCCATCTTGGATCCCCCTTTTCTTCTTTTTTTTTTTTTAGCACTTCCTCACTTTCTGGTGCTACTGGTATATTTCCTACTCTTAAGTCTCATTTAATCCATGTCCATTCCCCCTCCCTTTTTTTTCTTTCTTTGCCACTTATGTGTTGAAGGAGATGAGTCATTATCCTATAGAATTTCCCACATTATATATTTGTTGATTTTGTCCCTGTTATGTCATTTAACATATTTCTCTACTCTCTTTAATTTGTATAAACTGGTAGTTAGATATTAAGGCTTAATCAGATTCAGATTCGTTTTTCAGAAAAATTTTTTTATTTTCTGCTTTATTGATGTATAATTGACTAATAAAATTATAAGACATTTAGAGCATACATTGTGATTTGATATACGTTTACCTCGTGAAAGGATTTCTGCCGTCTAGTTAATTAACTCATCCATCATCTTACATATACATCTTTTTTTTTGGTGAGGACATTTACGTCCTACTCCCAGCAAATTTCAGTTGTGCAGTACACTGTTATCAACTGTAGTCACTGTGTTACACATTAGATCCTCAGACCTTATTCATCTTACAGCTGAAAGTCTGTCCCCTTTCCCAACCCCTCCCGTTTCCCGATCCCCCCAGCCTCTGGCAACCACTTTTCTACTCTGTGTTTCACTTTTTTTTTTTTTTTCACAGATTCTAGATTAAGTGATACCATGCAGCATTTGTCTTTCTGTCTGACTTATTTCAGTTAACATAATGCCTCAAGGCCCATCCATCTTGGAGCAAATGGCAGGATTTCCTTCTTTCTCATGGCTTAATCATAATCCAGTATGTGTGTATATATATACATGCCACATCTTCTTTATCCATTCATCCATTGACAGACACATAACTTGATCCATATCTTGGCTGTTGTGAATAATGCTGCAGCCAACATGGAGGTGCAATTGTCTCTTTGATATCTGTTCTTCATTTCTTTTGGATAGATACCCAGAAGGGGGATTCCTGGATCATATGGTTCTATTTTTAATCTTTTGAGGAACTTCCATAAACAAAAATAAACAACTTTTGTTGTCATATCCAAAAAATCATTGCCAAGACCAATTTTGGTGTTTTATGGTTTCGGGTCTTAAATTTAAGTTTTTAATCCATTTTGAGTTTATTTTTGTTTATGGTGTAAGATAGGGGTCAGTTTTATTCTTTTGCATGTGACTGTCCATGTAGTTAGATATTAAGGCTTATTAGATTCATTTTTTGATATATATTTATTGAAGTTGCTGTGCACTTACTAATCATATCAGAAGACACAATGTCTGGCTTTCTCTTTTTTTATGATGTTAAGATTGATACGTTAGGTTCGTTATACATTCATTATAAAGTTTTCCACTAGCTTTCTACCTGAAAATTTTAGTGGCTTTAATGATTATTACTTAGTTGCATTATTTCATTAGGGGCTTGAAAATGTTGATGTTCTAATTCTGTCCTCCTTTCTTTTTTTTCTTTTTTTGTGTGTCTTCTCTATTTTTATTTTATTCCTAGTATCTTAGATAGTTGTTCTGTCTCTCTTTCTATACTTAACTATTTGTTATTATTCTATAAAGACTTTTGTTGTCAACTATTGGATCCCCTGAAATGCGGTTTATACAGGACAGATGTGATAAATGCTTCATTCTTTTCCTTTGTTCATCAGTTTTCAGAATAATTATGAGTTGGTATCCCAGCACCTTCCATAGGTGCCCAGTAAGTTATTTTTAAGTAGTAGTATGAACTAAGGAGTTTTGACATATTTAGTGTATTGGAATCTACTGTAGTTGTTGAGTCATTATTTCCTTTGATGCTTGAGTTATTCCATCTTTGGCCACTAGGAGCTCCTTCAAGTTAGCACCTTGGCCTTTGAGATGATCCTGCTAGTCTGAGTAGACTTTTTACTTTCTATTATGAAAATATGTTCTAGGCCTAGTTTGTAGCTTTTTTGTGTTAGTCTTGGAATTAATCATTTTCCAAAGGAGCCCTAGTTCTTTTAGTGGGAAATGGTGTTTAGAGATTATAATCTGGGCCCAAGAGGTGCTAATTGTTACTGGGTTGTCATTGTTTCAGGGCTGTTTTGGGGGACAAATTAAATTTGTGTTTACAACGTTTTAAAATAAGCCCAGACTCTTACAATCTTTATTGCTACTGCTGTATTTCAAGCCATCATCACTTTTTGCCTGGATTATTGCAGTAGCCTCTTCAGTGATCTGCCTACTGCTACCATTGCTTCTCTCCAATCTGTTCTAAAGACAGCAGCCAGAGTGATTTTTTTAAAAAGAAGTCAGATTGTGTCTCTTCTTTGTTTAAAATCCTCCCATGTGCCCTGTCTCTCTTGGAGTAAAAACCAAGCCCTTATAGAAGAACAAGAGTAAATTGAGGACCCATATGCCAGGGTTTGCCTGGGACAGAACTGGTTTATGCCTGTTGTCTGGCATCCTGTCTAGTTTATCATTTGTCCTGAGTTTTTAATTTTTTAAATAAAATATTAACAGTTACATTAAAATAAGTTAGGATGGATTTGGTTACCAAATACTTTGTATTTCTAGCTTCCTCTGTTGTCTCTTTTCTTATTTTTGAAGTATATGTACACTAAACAGTTCTCACTTTAACACATAGATGATAATAATAATTTGTTTTTTTTCCTGACCTTTTCTAGATGTAAATAAGCTAAACCTCTCTTTCAAAGAAAATATACTAGGTGCCTCCTGGTAAAGTAATTGCAGTCAGACACAAATAGCTAGGGACAGCTAACTCCTCGTAGTCCTGGGAAGTAGGGGGACAGCATTGATGCTGCTGTCCTGCTCATCTCTTGGAGTTGGCAGCCACTTGTGCTGTGGCCTGTGTCATACCTGGAATGTATCCTAAGCTGCCAGGCTGCCATTTGACTGGTGAATGGGAAACCTGGGAAATTATAGGTCAGGCTTATGAGAAATATGTGTGGGGAATAGAGGGTGAGGAATCCTGCGTAGAGAGACTAGTCTTCCTGAAATGGTTTTATCCTTTTTGGTATAGTGTAAATTGACACCTCATGATTATTTTACTGTTTAGTAATTTTTAAAAATTTTACAATGAATCCTTTTGGCTGAAATAACTAAGAAAGGAAAAAGGACGTGCATGTTTAATGAAAAATAAAGTATTGAATTTCCATTTCTTACGACAGTTGATGATGATATGTAACTTGCACAAAAGGTCATTGTTTACCATCTCTAAGGGCCATAGTCATATCACTGACCATGTGAAAACCAGAGCACACAGATAGGCTGACAAAGCCTGAGCATCTGCTTTGTAAGTTAGTGGCTGCTTTAAGAACACTGTATCTAAAGATGGCAACTGGACATGCGCAGCTGCAGAGGGTGCATTTACATATCCTTCTGGGATACGTGATTTTTCATTTAGGCTAAAGCACTGTTCTAAATGAAATTTTCCTGATATTTAATGTGAAAATTTTTATACATACAGTAAAGTTGAAGAATTTTCCTGTGAACATTCTTATACCCATCACCTAGATTCTACCATTAACATTTTTGTAAACTTTACCACATATCTGTCCATCTGTCCATCCTTCTAGCCATCCATTAAAAACATATTTTTTGGATGCATTTCAAAGTAAATTTCAAGCATTGGTACACATCCCCCTAAACATATATCACTAACTAGATATATATATATATAACTAGAAGTATGTCATTAACTAGAGTCCTTTTTGTATTTGATTGTATGTATTTTTTGTAAAAAAATGAGCATTTGCTGAAATACAGATACCTGCTAAATACGTATACCTGTGTAACTGAGGCTCTGGTTACAATATAGAACATTACCGTTACCCCAGGGTTCCTTCATACCATGTCCCAGTCAGTCCCTACCCCTTCCCCCAGAGGCAACTACTTTTCTGCACTTTTCCCATCATATATTCTAAACTAATTTTTGATTCCACGTCTTCTTGTTCACATACAAATAGTGAAGTGTCATAGCTATTAATATGTTGGCTCCAATAGCAGATCTTTGCACATAGTTAAATGATGCCATCATCAGCTGTTTCAAATAGAAAATAATTTAACTCCAAAAATTATTTTATTTTTTTCATTCAATTCATGGACTCAAAGTAAAACTTTTGGAAGTTCATTCTGTTGAAGTAAAACATTTGTCGCTATTGTGAATGCTCATATAAATTTATTTAAAGTTCAAAATTGAAGACAATATTTATTTTGTGGTGATAATACACACAATTTTTTTTTTATTGATGTCACATTGGTTTATAGCATTATGTAAATTTCAGCTGTACATCATATTTTGGCTTCTGTGTAGACTGCATCGTATTCACCATTAAAAGTCTTGTTTCCATCCTCCACCTTACATATACACATACAAATTTTGATGAAAACAGTGTCCTGGTAAAAACAGTGTCTTTACTGAATCAAATCTGTGGGGCAGAAATGAATTTGTAGTTGGTTAAGATATACACGTAATTCATATTTGTGTCAAAACACGCTATGATATTTTACCAGTTAAGATAGAAGTGGTAATTGTCAAAATATATAGGTTTTTATATTTATATGTACACTAAGTAGTGATCATAAAATTTTTGAGATGAAGGTAATTCTGAAAAAAATGCTCCTTTGGCACGGCAGGAGTACTTTGCTGTCCATCTGCAGTCAGATTTTATAAATGTTTGAGCCTTTGAAGAACTGTTTTGTAAAACAACCTGCGTTCTTCAGTGGTATTGATCAGTTTTTAATAAATGAGTCCTCTAAGTGTTGATTGCAATTTGTTTAAAATCAGTAGAAAACCATTATTCAAAGTATCAATGAATAGAATGCTTAAAGAAAAAAACAAATTTCAGCTTTTGAAGGTTTAGCAAATTGCGATTATTATAACAAAGCTTATAAACAAAGACCTTGAAGTTTATTCCCACAAAATCTGCGAGGAATTGAACCAATTAAGTGAGGAAGGTTCAAATGGTGTGCTAGATTTCATTCTGAAATTGTAGAATTGTGTTTTGGCGCATCTTCACTTGTGAGAAGACTCTCCTCTTGATGAAACTCTTGTTTTTATTGGATTAATTTATATTCTGACTGAAATTGAATGAGATTAAGAAGGCTTACAATTTGTAGCATCTATATTTGGCAAAACATTTAAAATAATAAAAAAATAGAGAACTTATTTGATGAAATTTGTCTTACAATATTTATTGAAGAAATATACTTTGGAGTCAAAAGAATAGGATTTGTGAAAATATCTGGGCTAAAATATTTTCACATATATAGAGAGGATATTTTCTCAATTAAAAATTATGTCTTCAGGGAAGAGTCGATTGAAAGTATTGATGATTTCAAGTTGATAAACCATAAAAATTAAGTTTGAAGAAGATTATGGACAGTTTTATGAAAAATCAAAAATAATAAAATTGAAAAAATATTCTTTTCAGAAAAATACCAATGACACAGTATTGAGACAGATGTGACTTATGAAGCTGATCAAGTTATTAAATAGGAATTAAGAATAGTTGTCTTGTTTAACTTATGTTTCAATATGCAGGTAATTATAATAAGGAAGTTCTTAAGTTTTTGTTTTAATATACATAGGTGTATTAATATACATAGGTATATGTAATTTTTTGAACAAATTTTGTTCATTTTTTGATTTTTTATTTTGAAATAATTTCCAACTTATAGAAAACTTGCAAAATTAGTATAAAGACATTTTGTATACTCTTTATACAGTTTCACTAATTTTTAATATTTTGCTTTATTTGTTTTAGCATGCTTTTTCTTATATTCATATTCTTATTACTTTCTGATCCATTTGTGAGTAGGTTGACTTATCGTATCACTTTACCCCTTAATACTTAATTATGTATAAAAGAATTTTGGGGCCGGCCCTGTGGCTGGATGATTAAGTTCGCATGCTCCCCTTCGGCAGTGCAGGGTTTTGCTGGTTTGGATCCTGGGCACGGACATGGCACTGCTCATCAGGCCATGTTGAGGCAGTGGCCCACATGCCACAACTAGAAGGACCCACAACTAAAATATACAACTATGTACCAGGGGGCTTTGGGGAGAAAAAGCAATTAAAAAAAAAAGAATTTTATTTTTAATTTTTTAAATTTTTTTTAAAGATTGGCACCTGGGCTAACAACTGTTGCCAATCTTTTTTTTTTTCTGCTTTATCTCCCCCAACCCCCCCCCGTACACAGTTGTATATCTTAGCTGCACGTCCTTCTAGTTGTGGGATGTGGGACGCCACCTCAACATGGCCTGATGAGCGGTGCCATGTCCGTGCCAGGATCCGAACCCTGGGCCGCCGCAGCGGAGCACGCGAAGTTAACCACTCGGCTACAGAGCCAGCCCCAAGAATTTTATTTTTGAAAATAGTTTTTTTTTTTTTGAGGAAGATTAGCCCTGAGCTAACTACTGCCATTCCTCCTCTTTTTTTTTGCTGAGGAAGAGTGGCCCTGAGCTAACATCCGTGCCCATCTTCCTCTACTTTATATGTGGGATGCCCACCACAGCATGGCTTGCCCAGCGGTGCCATGTCCATACCCGGGATCCGAACCGGCGAACCCCCGGCTGCCGAAGTGGAATGTGCGAACTTAACCACTACGCCACCGGGCCAGCCCCTGAAGATAGTTTTTGAATTGAGCTGTCTTATAGGTTAACCAGTATAATGAAACAAAGTTGTTATTCAGTAAATAAATATTTCAAAAAATTATATCATTTCAGTTATTTTAGTGTTCTTTTTTATCCACAAAGTTGCCGTAGTCTAGACAGTCATTTGTAGGGTCATTAATAGGTGCTCAATAAATATTTGTTGAGTGATTCAATTTGTGGCTTCCTGCTTCCAAGGTTGTCTTTCAGATGTATGGTGGTGATGATTGGTGTGTTTTGAAATCTTATGATCCATGCTTGCTTCCCCTGTGCCACATACATGCCTAGCAGAATATATATACACACACACATATATAAAGTGACTTAGTGATTTTAAACAACTAAAGATATTGAAATACTTTTTATGAGACTTGGTAGGCTCCAGGGCGTTTTTAGAATCGTGGCATTTAGAGTTGAGATGGATCTTAGACACAGGTGATCTAGTCTAACCACTTATTTTATGGAAGAGAAAACTGATGCTCTTAATTAGGTCAGTCGAAAAGTGGACATTGCCTCATGACTCCTTGCCTAGTGGCTTCCTTATACCTAGAAGATTTTCTTAGTGAACTTTTTGGTAATGAGTTATCAGAACCGTAATCGGTTCTTTATTTTGTGAGCATAATAGTAAACGTGTCCTCTAACAAAAACGGGGTGATGCTTTTTACTTACTTTTTAGCTTCAAGAGGAATGTGAAGGCTTATTTTTTTTTAAGTTTTGAAGCCAAAGAGATGGTGCCAGGTATTAAAAGAACCTCAGATACCTTTCAAATTCTTTTTAAAAATTTAAAAAATGCGGCAAGTTGTCTTCTATCGATTCCCCTTTTCATTTTAGTATTCTGAAGAAGCCAATAGTCTCATTGAAGAATGTGAACAAGCCGAACGACTTGGAGCTGTGGATGAGTCTCTGAGGTTTGATTTTTTTTTTTCCCCAGTAATATTTTATGTGAAATGTTAAAAACAAAAACCAAACCACTCTTTATTTTCTTTGTTTGAAGTGAGGAAACACAGAAGGCTGTTCTTCAGTGGACCAAGCATGACGATTCCTCAGACAACTTCTGTGAAGCCGATGGTATAGCATTTTTTACAGTATGCATTGTTTAAAATCATGCCTAAGAAAAAAATAATTCTTTTAAAATAATTTTTTAAAACTCAGTTTCTAACAGTTTGGCAGTTCCTCAGAAAGCTAAATATAGAATTACCGTATAATGTAACAGTTCACCTCCTAAGTATTTACCCAAAAAGATTGAATACAGGGAAACAGATATTCGTATGCCCACATTCACAATACTGTTATTCACAATAGCAAAAGGGAAACAGCTAGAGTGTCCATGAATGGATGGATGAACGTGCAAAGTGTAGTCTGTACATCCTACGCTGTACCGTTCAATTATAAAAAGAAATACAGTTCTGACACATGCTACAACATGTATAAACCTTGAACATGTTATGCTGAATGAAATAAGCCAGACACAAAAGGACAAGTATTGTACGATTGCATTTATATGAAATAACTGGAATAGGCAAATTGGTAGAGACAGAAAGTAGATGCGAGGTTCCCATGGGTTGGAGGGGGAGGAGGATGGGGAGTTATTGCTTAATGGTTATAGAGTTTCTGTTTGGGGTGAGAAAATTTTGGAAACTGTGGTGATGATTGCACAACACTGTGAATGTAATTATTGCCACTAAATTGTACACTTAAATGTGTTTAAAATGGTAAATTTTATGTTATATATATTTTACCACAATAAAAAATTTAAAAAGAAAAGTCAGTTTCTGGAAAAAATTCACCTCTTGAGTTCATCTCAAGGTAAACTATGTATCTAGTGATACCTATAATTTTTGTGATATATATAGGCATTTTGCATAAATAGCTAAAATGCAGAGATTGCAAAAACCTGCTTCTTTTTTATTGGTATTGAATTGTTAAATGTTTTCCTTTGTGATGATTCTCATTACTTTGGGAAGGACAATGATGAACCACCAGTTGTATCAGCTTCTTCTGAAGCTGAGGCAGAGCTGGTGCCCTGAGCATCCGGGAGCCCAGAGCCCATTAGAACTCTGGCCAAAGTGTATGGATCCTCCTGTTTGCCCTTTTCTCTCGTGTCTGTGTTTTTTCGAAACTGAATTGCGTTAGCCTTTACTTGGCTAAACAAAATCAAATCAAACTGAGTTTTAGTATCCTTCTGTGGCTCTTTTGGAGCAGATTGATGATCTTTTAAAAAAATTAGTGAAAAGGATGATGCAGATCATTATAATTACAAGCAAAACATGAAGCCTGCAATCCCTCCCAAAAACAGAGGAGGAAAAAGAGAAAGTACTTATTTTTAATTTTGTGTCTTCTTTTTGGGAAAAAAAATATATACTTTCCTTAATATAAAACATGACCGTCTTTTGGCAAATACGTATCTATAATTCTTTATTCCTAATTCTAAAATCTGAAAACTCTGAAAAATGCACATTTCCCCCCCTGAGTTTAGCATAGATTCATTCAGTGTGAATATTCATGTATTTCACTGCAGAAATATTTACCTGTTTGATTAAAGTTGCTGCCCCAGTCCCTGTTGGAGTAATATTCAGTGTGTGTTGCACGTTCTGCATTACCTTTCTGAAGTCTGGGAAGCTCTGAGTCCTGAAGCACGTTTGGCTGCAGGGTGTAGGATGGGGAGCTGTGGACTTGCATCAGGATCGAGGCTAGGAAAGGAAGGGGATAAATGCTCCCTCAACGTGCTTATTTTGCTGTCTTTTCCACGAGTATTCTTTGGCCTAAACATTGCTATGTGAGAAAATATTAAACTTATACAGGAAATTCTTTTTTAGGCCTGCGGTGTTAGAGCAAGAATGGGAATACTTTAACTTCGATTACCAAAGAATCCTTTTGACATTACATGCTTACATTTGTGTAACAAGGACTGAGATGCAGTAATTGACTTTTGCGGTGGAGTTCTCTTATCTTGGGTGAATCACTTGTCTGAATATTAAAAAAAAAAGATTTATAAGGAATAAATAATGTCTATAAATGGTAGGTGGAGTACAGAAGGTATTTTATAAATCCTAATTAGAAATCTGAGCTTTCGTCATCTGGCAAAATATAGTAACATTTATTTTTTTATAAAGTTGGGAGAGGAGAAATATTTAGCGTAAGTAAAATTTAGAGGCAACCAATGTTTATCTCTAATTAGGCAGAATATAAAAAATTTAATCATTCTTGTTGGTTAGTTTTCTGTCCTAAAGTACTAGCTGCTGAGCATTATTTATATATTTTAAGAATTAGGGCTATTTTTAATGAATTTATTATAATTTGCTATACTGTGGCAATACCTTTAGTATTTAGTATTTAGATGAACAGAGATCTCTGCCCCTGAACTCGATGATTTCATGCAAATTTGTTTTTTAAATTCTTATTTTTACTTTTTCTACTTATTTTCATTGCCACTTCTGCATATAGACTCAGTTATTTCTAGATGCTGTCACTGTGTTACTTCTAGAAGCAAATTTTCCTCTAATTTATACCTCTAATATACTGTGAATTGGGATAAAAATAACCAAGCTCAGTTTTATTTTTGTTTTTTTTAATAAGAAGTAGGTACCATTGAGAGCTTGATGGATTCTGTCATAAACACATTTCTGCTCAGATTTTTATCATCACTTTGGTTGCTTTGGTTGCTGTGCTGTTGAGTAATTTCCCAAAGCCCCTGGAGGCCCAGGGGCCATTTTTTTTTGTTTTGAAGTTATGATACGTTATACAAATATATAGAACATATGAGAAACCAGTATTCTGTGAATTTTGTATATTTTTCATATATATATCTGTAATTGACTTTTCTGTATGGTTTATCCTTTCATTTTATACTTAGCAGTCTTTGTACTGAACAGTTTTATTGGTTGCAAAATGATCTTTTAAGCTATAGTATTAATAGCACTAGTTAATGTTTATTATTTTTTTACCATCGTCTTAAGCACTTTGCATACATAAACTTATTTAAGTCTCACAGTGACACTATGGGTATCATCCCCAGTTTACAGACAATGGTGCCAAGGCACAGAGAATTTCCCGAGCTTGCCCACGGTGAGGCAGCGGGGCCTGGTCCTGAGCAGGCACTCTGGCTCCAGGGCCTGTGCTTTTAACTGCTCTGCTCTGTTGGACATTGAGGTTGCTTCTGACTTTCCCTTTTATAAATAATGCTGACACAGATGCCATCTTGCATACAACTTTGCATGTTTAGGGTTCTGTCTCTGGGACAGGTTTGTGGTGGATCTTGATGGTGGTCAGGTAAGAAGGAGTATTTGGTAACAAACAGTGTATGGTACTAATACTTTTTCATTTACTTAGTTACAGATGAATTACTTGTGGTTAATTTGGAGGGAAGTGTATAGTATATTCTTTGTCTGGATAGCTTATGAGAATTGAGTTACCATCTTCCATCAATTCTAAAATTTACATATTCCTGTTTTTTACCATTTCTAAAAGCAGGATGCTTTGCAACCAGTGTGTACCTTTAATGTATCTGTTTGTCCCTTCCTCTTTTCTCTCCTGTCCTTCTCCTAGACTGTTGTTTTAAATCCCTGAGGCGTTGTGGCGTCTTTGGTGCCTTAGAATCAGTGGAGTGCAGCGCTGTAGCCGAGCTTTGTTGTGGGAATTGAAGGAAAGAAAGATTTAATAAAACATTTTATTTTACAGACATACAGTCTCCTGATGCTGAATATGTAGATTTGCTCCTTAATCCTGAGCGCTACACGGGTTACAAGGGACCAGATGCTTGGAAGATATGGAATGTCATCTACGAAGAAAACTGTTTTAAGTATATGTCATTTTCATTTACAAATTATTGGAAGATGTAGTGATTTCTCTTTATAAACGAAATCATAATGATTTAAAAGTACAAGTCAATTTCACTTTGTTAAAGGATGTATTTGGACATAGGAACATACTTATTCATTAATACAGTTCTCCTCTGGGGAAACATGTAGACATGAGTTTCAACAAATATTTCTTTCTTCTTGAAAAGACAGAATAGTATTAGACTTTTATGGGACTACTGTAGACACTTAACAAGTGTTCCTCGAGTGGATGATAGAATCTCGTTTCATAGATGTGGTCACCTAGCGCCAGAGAGGTTTATTTCATTTCCCGAGATCGTGTAGTGAGTGGCAGAGAATAGATGAGAGTATGTAACTCCTCATTCTCTTTTTGGTGCTCTATACTTCTGTTTTTGTGGCTAGAGTTATTTCACCCACTTTAAAATTAAAGTTAACTTAATCTCAGAGAATAATTGTGATAACTGGCACTTTTGAGTGCTCCCTGTACGCCGCATCGTGCTAAGCGTGTTACATACATTTTCTCCTTTAGTCCCTGCAATAACCGTGTGCTGTAGTCGTCACTGAGACTGAGACTTGGAAAGGCTAAATGATTTGTCCAGTGTCAGAGATCTAGTACGTGGCAGACCCTGCTTTGCACTCTTAACCACTACAGCGGAAGCCATCAGTTTGATCCCTGGGTGACTGAGACGTGTTTCAAGTTTACCCACGTGTAAGCCTCCAGGCTCTAAACAGCGTGCTTATTGGTTTTGGGAAGAAACTTGTGTTTGTGTGTGTGTGTTGTGCTATCTCAGATTGGGGAGAATTCTGGGAAAATCTTTGGAATTCCCAGATATGGCGGTAATACGTTTCAGTTTTTATAAGTCAAATATGAGCATAAGAGATCAGCACTTATGCTTATGCCAGTAAAATGTCAGATGTTTCTTTTTTTGACTTGAAGAATTTCTCCAGTTTGGAAAGTGGAGATTTTTCATTATTTACTCATTTCTGCCATGTGTTTCATTTAAATTCTCCTGACTATTATTATGAATGTTTGGTTTACTGAGATTAGTGACTGACTTTAAAGGGTTGGTTTTTTTTTTTTTAAGGTGAACTAAAATAGAGTCCAACTGAAGCATTTGTTAGATTTTGTATTAGATTTATAGTTATTCCTTAACTAATTTATATCATGATTCCAATAATATTTCTAAAATATAAACAATATGTAAGGCACTAAATTGAATATGTTAAAATATAGCTTACATGTTCTGTTCCCAAAGGTTTCAAATTGTGCAAATTCGTAAAATTTAAATAATAGATGTTACAACAATCCCTGCAGTTACTGATGAAGGGGCATTTTGAGATTGAAAAGCATTGTAGTGACATAGTAACTCTTTTTTTTCTTACTACAAAATACCTTTTATTGAAATCATAGCAAACCTGATGGCCACAGGGCAAATGGATGTATTGAGATCACCTAAACGGAAATAATCCGCCCACACTGTTTCCCCTTTTTTATTTTAATGCCATGTTGGGTATTTATGTTTTTTGCTTATTGGACAGTTAGGAGTGCACTTTGTGCCATGTGTGCGCACACATATAAATAATACACATAAAAACAAGGTAGTGTTTCTAGGAGAAGAGCTTGACTGCTATTTTTTTTTTCCTTTGTTTGAAGAAGTGATTAGGAAATGACTTTCTGGCTGCTGCAATGGGAAAAGATCAGAAACTATTATCACTCAAACAAATAACAACCACCCTCCCTTAAAGCAATTAGAGAAAACTACATATTTTATAAGCTTAGTAAAACAATTTGATTTGGGATATAGTCATTAAGGGACTTTCTGAGATAATTTCACCTTTACTTAAATAATTCTGATATGATAGCAACGTAGGTATATTTTGTACTTTAATTCTTCTGTTTCTAGGCCACAGACCATTAAAAGACCTTTAAATCCTTTGGCTTCTGGTCAAGGTGAGTTGTTTATTTGCACTGTTATATTATTTGTCAGCCAGTGAACTTTGGTTACAGGGAAGAGAAAGGCCAGATAAGGGTTGGCAAGAGCATTTGAGATCTTATGTTCCTGTTTCCATAGAAGTTATACCTCATCCTTGCAGAGAAATTGCTGTTTAAAATGTTTACACTTCAGACCGGCCCCAGGGCTGAGTGGTTAAGTTTGTGCGCTCTGCTTCAACGGCCCAGGATTGCGCTGGTTCGGATCCTGGGTGTGGACATAGCACTCTCACCAGGCCATGTTGAGGCGGGGTCCCACATGCCACAGCTAGAAGGACCCACAACTGAAATATACAACTATGTGCTGGGGGGATTTGGGGAGAAAAAGCAAAAAAAAAAAATGAAGATTGGCACCAGTTGTTAGCTCAGGTGCCAATCTTTAAAAAAAAAAATTTACACTTCAGTAAGGAGTATTTTGTAATGAAGTTCGTGGCATTAGGCCATTAGGATGGAGACTAGGTTATATATTTATTCCTCTATGCATTTGACAGAATGTGTATGTGCGGTTTTTCTACTGTTTTTACTAATTGTTTAGTTAAGTGAATATCCAAAAAACATCTGCCTCAAATCTTTTCCCCAAACCTGAAATTGTTGTATGTATTGGGAGTCTGATTTCAACTTCACATGTTGAACGTTTTTCGTTTTCTGCTTTCACTCAAAGGCTGGCCCAAATGCTACCTTTTCCACAAACCTTCCCCTGCTTCTCCTCACTACAGGGACCTCTGTCTCCTTGTGAATTGATCTTAGGTCATGTTGTGTCTCACTCACAGCCCTTTCCACTGTCCAGCATTATTTTTCTGTTATTGATATATACATTGTTCTACCCTAGTACTTTGGACATACGGGCAGCATTGATTGGTTTCATCTTTTCCTACAGAGCCGGGCACATAATAGATGGAGTAGTTTGTTAGATAAATGACCAATGAAAATTGCTCTTCTCATTTAATGGTCTCATCTGCAATAATGAAAATCACTGTTCCTTCAACAAATGATTATCCACCATTTACTGTGTGCCAGGCACTGTGTAGATGCCGAGTGGATGGAAAATTGAAATTCATAGACTCTGCGCAGCCTAGAATAGGCAGATTGATTTGTTGAATAAACCATTTCAGTGTATGAGTTCAGACTTTTTCCATAGGAAATATATATCCCTCTTCTCTGAGTATGTGTTTACTGATGAAATCTTTGATGTGCTTTTAGCAAATGTGTAAGGTTTTAATTTTTAAAATTTATTTGAAAAGCTGCTCATCTCATATAGTCAATAAACATAAATTTCCTCCTGGTAAGCAGTGAGATTGCATCATTCCCTAAATGTTGGCAGACTAGTCTTTCTTAGATTAGGAATGAAAGAAGATCTTTAAATAAGGCTTTTGGCTTTATATGGAGTCACATATGGTAACTCAGTAGAAGCTGTTGATGTAATATCAGATTAAATGGGAATTCCTAGACAAGGTGATCTTCACTATGAACTCACATTATAATTTAATCAATTAACCACCTTCATTTATCTTAAAGATAAATGGGAACAATTTCAATGTTTGTCATTAGGGAACTGGTTAAATGATTTATGGTATATTCACATACTAGAATGCAGCCATTACATGTGTTGCTGAAAGTCTGTATTCATTTACATCAATAGTGATCAATAATATATGGAGGAAAAGAAGCAGGTATCAAACAGTATGTATAATATGTTTTTGTAAAAATGTAATTAATATATCTAAATATCTGTAGACAGAGGAAAAGGACATTTCCCAAAATGTAAATGATGTGTATCTTTGGGCAGAGGGAGTTACGGATGATGTTTTTTTTAGCATATGTCTACAGGGAGCACATGTTACTTGAGTAATCAAACTGATGGCATTAAATAAAAGTGGGCAAGTGAAGATAATTTTTCAATAGTAAATGAGCCAGCTACATGCAAACTGCTGAATTGTGCATAAGTTGAATCTTCCACATAGTCTTTAAAAATATTCCTGAATAAGGTAAAATTTTATAATGTCAGTCTGGAGGTTTCAAAACAATACCACAAATCTTTAGCAGAAACTATGTTGCAGCTTTAGGATAAATAAATGTGGAAAAAGGCTCTGCCAGCCAAATAACTGTACATCCTGGGGGTATTTATGAGTGCTCTCCAGTGGTGGGTTAGGTTTCCTTCCTGTCGCCCCACGGTGAGTTCTGTATGAGCTGTACTCTTCATTTAGTCAGAGCACACGCAACCCGTGTCACCACCAGACAGAGTGGCCCACATAAGCTCCTCCCTCTGACTTTGCTTATGTGGATGAACTGATGGACTAAAACTAACCATTATTAAAAGTCTTATTTTTATGAAAGTGGCAATTTAAAAGGGGCATCTGGAAGGAGTTTATAATAATAAACATTTTGTTTTGTTTTTCAGGGAAAAGTGAAGGTAAGTACAATTTCTTTATCCTATATTACATGTGAATTTGCTTATACATTCAGATGTTTATTTGGCAACCTTCTTTTTTTCTTCCCATATCTGAGACTCAGAAGAAGTTAATTTTATTTCTTTGTCTAAAATTCTGGAGGTGAAAGCACAGTTTAAGGGAAAATGGCTGTTGTGCCTGGGATTAGGCAGTAGGGCAATTCGCCCATGTGTTCGAGCCTCTGCCCATGGAAGCAGGCATCTGCCCGGCCTCTGTATGTGGGAAAACTCCCTCTCCTTTCCTGGCTGAGCTCTAGGAACTGCCGGGTTTTACGTAGGAAGAAGGTTCCAGGCACGATCAGAGTTGATCTACTGGCTTCCCAGGCTTATGCTGACTCTTGGGTGTGGGTATCACTCCCAACTCTTTAAGTTAATTGTAATGGTAAAAATTTTAACATTTGTTAGGTTTACTTTGTCTTTTTGCTTTATGACTGAGATTAAAATTATTTTTGTTGTTTTTAAGCCCATATGTTTAACAATATGATAAGACGAAGCAGTACTTAGCTTTAGTCCAGCTGGAAGAAATTGCTAAAATATGAGGTATCACTTCCTCTGCCTCAAAATCCTCTATCTTCTGAACATTATTTTTATGAATTGCTTTGCCTTATGTCTAAATAACAGAATACTAGAGTCTGATAACATTGCTGTTTTATTATTATACTTTACGTTATAGTAATGGTAGCAGCTAAATAAAATACTGAATCAAAACTGTACTGTTTGGGAGAGAAGTTCTTCAGTAGTAAGATTGCTTTTCCAAAGATGCCTCATCTTTTGTTAGTGGGTGATCCTGTAGTTTTCACTTGAGTAACCTTCTTGTTCCTTGGTTCTCCTAGTTCTATGCTGTATTCTAGCTACAGTAGAGGAGGCTGTTTTGGTTTTTCAGTACTTTTTGAAGTTCTCCATCTGTCTCGTTATCAGAGAAAATGTTAACCTGTGGAGGCTCTGCTTGGAGCAGCCATCTCATTTATGAGTGTATTCATAAGTACTCATTTTGCTCAGATATGGTTCTCTCTGACAGCTGTGTGTTAGGTGGTTATCTAACTGGATCAGAATCGAGTCAAGTTGAGAATAACTGCTTCAGGATTGTAAGACAATTGAAAATTCCATTGAAGACTAGGTCCAAGAAGTATTACACTCCCACTCTCCCAGCTCATGGTCCACAACCTGGGGGAGAAAAGCCTAAATGTTTTTATAAGGAAACAAATCACTTGTAATCCCACAACCCCAAAATAATTGATAATGATAATGGCTAAGACTATGTGCCAGTACTCTTCAAAGCAAATATGATTTCATTGAATTCTTTTGACAATCCTAGGAGGTTTTATTATTATCTCCACTTCACAGCTGAGGAAAATGAGTCCCAGTGAGGCTTAGTGACTCAGCGAGAGTCGTGGGGCTTGTGAGTAGCAGGTTCACATCAGGCAGTTTGGCTCCAGGCTGTGTGCTCTTAGTTACTTACTACCTCGTACTGCTTCTCTGTTAATCTTTTGATAAGTATTATTATTTATATGTTGATAGTATATAACAGATATATTTATAGTTTTGTATATTCTTCTTCTCGTGTCTGCTTGATTCTTTAGCCTAGGTCCTCATCAGCTCAGGCCACTCTAACAAAGAACCATAGACTTGGGGGCTTAAAAGACGTTTATTTTCTCACAGTTCTCGAGGCTGGGAAGTCCAAGATCAAGATGCCAGCAGATTTGGTTCTTGGCATGGGCCCTCTTCCTGGCTAGCAGATGGTTGGCCTTCGTGTTGTCCTCACATGGCAGAGAAGGACCTCTGATGTCTCTTGCTTTTCTTATAAGGACACTAATCCCATCATGGGGACCCCACCCTCACGACCTCATCTAAACCTAATCACCTGTCAATGGCCCCACCCCCACATGCCATCACATGAAGAGTTAGGACTTCAGCATATGAATTTTAGGTGGGACATGAACATTCATCCTTAGCAGCCTCGGTTTCTTGAATTGGATGTACTGGATCAAAAGATAGGGATATTTTAGGCTGTTGATAACATATGACCAGATTGCTTTTTGTCATTGAAAGAATGTGCTAGTTTACACCCCTTCCAATCAGTGTGCTGGCTAGTTTTTCCTGATCCTTGTCATCATTAAGTATTATCATATTTTTATCTTTACTGTTAAAAGTGGTATCTCTGTAGTTTTAATTTGATTTTTTTTTTTTTGGTCAGGAAGATTTTGCCCTGAGCTAACATCCATTGCCAATCCTCCTCTTTTTTTTTTGGCTTAAGGAAGATTAGTCTTGAGCTAACATCTGTGCTAATATTCCTCTACTTTTGCACGTGGGATGCCGCCACAGCATGGCTGATGAGTGGAGTAGGTCCACACCTGGGATCCGAACTTGCAGACCCTGGGCTGCTGAGGCGGAGTATGTGGAACTTTGACTGCTCCGCCACAGGGCTGGCCCCAATTTGCATTTTTTATTATGAGTGAGACTGAGCAATTTTTATCTGTTATGACCGTTTGTATTTTTTCCTTTGTGAATTCTCTGTTCATGTTATTTGCCCATTTTAAATGGATACTCTTGCATTTTTATTACATTTATGACCTTTTTATATATTTAGGATAGTATCTGTTTGTTGTATTTGCAACATACATTTTACTCACTTTATTGTTTCCACTTTGCTTTTGTTTGTGAAGTTTTCTGACAAACAGATGTTTAAGTTTTCATATAGTCTAATTTATTGCTGCTTCTCTTTTTCATTCCTTCCGTTACTTTTATGCTTGTTTGTTCATTTTCAATATCACTATAAGCAACTTTGGTGAGAAGGACTGTACAGTACAGTGTTTGCCATCCCTAGCAAACACATGCATAGAATACGTATGTAGTTATAATAATTATTTCTTAGGCCTTTTTGTATATTATTCCAAATAAACATTTTCACATATTGTCATGTTCCACATTCTTGCCATTTTAATAGTTTTATATTATTCTACCATGTTAACTAGTTATATAGTATTCTATCATGTTAACTTAGGCATTATTGTACATTTTGGTTATTTCACTTTTTAAAAATTATATATAACATAATTGTCTTTTACAAACTATACCCCCCCTTTTGAATTATTTCTTTAGCACGTAATTCTAAAAGCAGAATTACCAGGTTTGAGTATATGAACAGTGATCTTATTACATCATAGAATATAACTAATATTTGGTTTTGTAACGTTTCCTTGAATTACTCTTTTCAAATATTGAATGGCATAGTATATGATGAGTTATATACAAGTAATATACCTCCAATTCTATTTTATACTTTTTATTTACTTTTCTAATTTAAAAAAACACAATAAGTTCTTAATTTTCATAGCATGAGCTGTTATCAAGGCTAAGTATTTTTCCATGGATTGACTTACTATTTAAATTCTGTGTTTTGGCCTCATGTAGAACACTTTATCCAGGAAGTTATGAGACGGGGCCGCCTGAGGCCACGCTCACGCCTTCTGGAGACTCAGCTGCGGAGCTCTTCGCTGAAGCTGCACGAGGCGCTTCTCTCCTTCCTTGGGAGAAATTGCAAATAAAATTTGAACCTTTAGTTAAACAATCTTTAAATCAGTTGGGCACAAATTTGCTATAATACTTTAAAACTTTTGAAAAACTTACATTTTGGCGTTTTTACAATCTTGTGACTTATTATTCTTTTAATTTCAGAGAACACTTTTTACAGTTGGCTAGAAGGTAATTGGAAATTTTAAAACAAATTTAAATGATAAATTTTTTTCATTTTAAAGAGACATAAAATTAATTTTATATCTTACTAGTTTCACATATGAAATTTTTATTTCCAAATTGCTTTTTTTAGGCCTCTGTGTAGAAAAAAGAGCATTCTACAGACTTATCTCTGGCCTGCATGCAAGCATCAATGTGCATTTGAGTGCACGGTATCTACTGCAGGGTATGTAACGTTCACTCCTGCTCACTCCACACTTGTTCTTGGGTGTTCTTAAAATGTTCCTGGTAATTTATGTGAATGGGGAAAGACTGACTCTGC
Source organism: Equus asinus (assembly GCF_041296235.1). NCBI lineage: Eukaryota > Metazoa > Chordata > Mammalia > Perissodactyla > Equidae > Equus > Equus asinus. Next base: position 64,048,801 of record NC_091796.1, on the reverse strand, counting down.
TGAATATTAGATTGTAAAAATTCATTCTTCAATGTTAATAAGCAGGAACGTAGGAACTCTAGGTAGCATAAGAGAAGGCTCTGCACGATCTTAGCTCTCCTCGCCTTCTTTTAAGAAGCTGCGCAGCATTGTACACGTTGCTTTGGAATGTTCTCTTGCTTGTTGTGGGAATTAGAATAGCTGCTAACAGCACAGTTTGTTCCTCATTAGATATTGCTGTATCAGAACCTTTTATTTGTGTGCCAGCTTCAGACCTGGAGTTCAGTGGGGAAAAGCATTTCCTGCTGCTCTTTATGCTTTAAGAAAGCTGTTGAAAAATGAGACCATGGTTGATTTTCATCAGTAACATATTTCTTGTGGAATTAATGTCTCTCTCAAATCTTAGAGACAATATAGAGTAACTTTAATTTTAAGTAGGGTTTCAAACTCATTAGTAAGTTCAGTCAGTCATTTTTTAATTGTGCATTTTGGTTTTATATATGTTTATATTCAGAAATTTGATTTTTGTTAAACCTAGTTTCTCAGTAAAACATTAAATTTATTTTCTTTTTAAGGATGGGTTCTAGAAGATAAATATTAATATATAACTATTAAAGGCTAAATTAGGACAAAAGCAGTTTTTGTGATTATATTTATATGTATTTTGAAATATAAAATGAAATTAATTTACTTAATTTTAAAACTCAGTTTTTAATATTTAATTCTTCTTTCTTCTCAGATACCTGGTTGGAAAAGAAATGGGGACACAACGTTACAGAATTTCAGCAGCGATTCGATGGAATTTTGACCAAAGGAGAAGGTCCAAGAAGGCTTAAGAACTTGTATTTTCTCTACTTAATAGAATTAAGGGCTTTATCTAAAGTGGTACCATTCTTTGAGCGCCCAGATTTTCAACTCTTCACTGGAAATAAAATTCAGGATGCAGAAAACAAAATGCTACTTCTGGAAATACTTCATGAAATCAAGTAAATTGTATATTAAACTACACATTAATAGAATAGTGACAAATGGTATCTAAAATTAAGTTCCTAAGTAGTCAATTTAGGGAAAGGAAAACTATGTAAAAAATAATTAAAAATTAATTTTGTTCATAGGTCTTTTAGAATTGAGCTTTGTTTTTATTTTGGCCTGGGTACTAGAAAGCACGTATTTTTAGTTTTAATAGCCATTCTTTAGTACTCGTTACTTGCATTATTTTCATAATTACTTGAACAGATTGGGTTTTGGACCCAAACTTCTACTGTATTAGACAGTTAGCTTTTGTCTTTGAGGATGAGAATTTGTTCTGGGGCATCAGAGTGTTGATTTTACTGTATATTCTACTCTATTTTAATTATATTATTCCTCACTGACCTTGCATCAGCAGGACTTTTAATATTTTATAATACGTGAAAATGAATATTCTGTGTTTTAAAATGCAGGTCATTTCCTTTGCATTTTGATGAGAATTCATTTTTTGCTGGGGATAAAAAAGAAGCAAACAAACTAAAGGTAATTATTTTATATAACTTCATCTTTTAAATACAAAACTCTTATGCAGATATGAATGTAAGCCCATGTTTCATACTTAATAAATCTTGATTTATATCCTGAAATTATATGAAAAATCAGAGTTATAATCTTTTTTCCTCAAAAAAATGAAGTCCAAAGGCAGGGCCAGCTCAAGATCTGTCTGGTTTGTGCTATGTTCAAAATAACAACAACTGAGATCTGTGTACCACTGTACGCCGTACAGATGGCTGTCACCCTGCTGATCGCGTGTAATGACTGGAGGTTATGGGTTCAGAGAAAGGGCTCTAGAGCATGAGTGGCGGTGTTTGTCTACTGCCGAGGAGAATTCTGCAGATGGTTTCAGTTAAAGGATCCTCTTTAGGGGAGAGGACACAGTGTTATTCCGTCATTCATCGTAATCACTGGGAACTAAAGGCCTTTAGAAATGCCACCATGCAGTCATGGAAGAGCAGAAGACCTGATACCCCACACAGTGGAGTTTGGTCTTAGCTTGGCCTCTTAAAAGAGGTGTGACCCTGGGCAAGAAAGACCTCTTCCCGTATATTTGCCTCAGAATACTACAAATATGAAATATTACTAGGAAGATTTATTAAACACTCATGATGTGCAGATCATGATTTTTGTAATTAAAGGAAGAGACAGCTCCTACCCTCAAGGGATTTCTAGTCTATTTGAGGACTTAAGTAAGATTCTGTGACTGTTCTCAGTTACAAAGCTGTAGATAAGTAAAGGCAGGTGGACCTCAGTAGCAATGGGCTTGATCTGATTTCATCAGCATATTTGTAACAAACAATCTTCCTTTTTTTCTCGTTCTTTGTTTCTTTATGTAATGAAAAAAGCTGATTTTATGAAGCTTGCAAACAAAATACTTTTTTGCACTATTTTTGCCATTAGATGATAGTTATTTTTGACCTCCCATACCTCCTACTTAAAGCATTCTTACTAGAAATATATACCCAGAAATAGTATACTTATATAACTTCCCAAACAGCTTCCAGGAACTTGGAAGTGAGGGGGAAGATGATGTAATGAGACCTTCTCCTTCTATTTTTGCTATCTTCCTTCTTTTTAGTATGCTTGTTGGCTTATTGGAGGGTGTTTTGGCATACACACTTTTTATATTGTGCAGATTAGAATATCTCACAATGTTTTACCTTTATCAAAACTCGGAAACACTCAGCTTTGATGTCCTATGAAAGTTTAACAGATAATTTTTCTGAATTCTTTTATAAGGAGGGGTAAGAAAACAAGAAAACTTGTTAATATCAGATATTTACTTTTTAAAAAGGGTTGATTTGAATAGTCACATTTATAAGTTCATTTTAAAATCTCGTCTCCTTTATACTCTATCACTGTATGGTTAGAAATAGAAGATTTGCAGGAAAGAGAGTTCAAAGTGGAGTAGGATCTTGAAGATGCTTGAGACTTGGGTGGGAGTTGGTTTTGGTCAGTTGGTCTTGTTGAACGTCAGTCACAGTGTTTGCCCGTGTCACGCCTCACCTCTGCCCGCTAACGAATTGAGTGTTGACCTACACACCGTGTGCATGAGCTAGGAGGCTGAGCCGTTTAGGTTCTGGTTATTTTAAGGATCGTAAAATTTTCTCATCTAAGATAACTGTGGAATACTTACACTCAGGTTTTGGACATTGTTATTTGTGGAAGTCACAAGGAATTTCTCCTCATTTAGTAAGTTTCTAGCTTATTAATTTGGTTTTCGTATAATGAATTTACATAAGCACTTGTGCTTGGTTTTTATTTGACGGTGTTATTTTGGCTCTTGTAAGCAACCATGCTAACTCTCTGTGTATGCCATATAAAAGTTTACTCAAGAGCTGCCACGGTCAAGGATGTGAATTAACACAGATTCAAATACTGAGTTTAGATAATGTCTGCAGAAGCAAGCGCAGTCTTTTAGAACAGAGGTTTCCAACCTTTACAAGTATGAGAGTCTCTTTAGTCACAAACTTTCAAGGCCTTTCCCCATGACAGTGGTATTTTTAGTATCTATTGATTGTGAAAATATAATTGCCAAAAAGCCACTCTGCATTTAATACCATTTTTTAAGTAAAAGTTGTTTCATTGATCATCACATTTATATCCATTTGGAGTTCATAGTGCGCACATGTGAGCTATTTATTCTGTCTGCACAGTGCTTGTTTACATAAGCATTTTGTGGGCCCTTATAGCAACTATGAAATCCTGCAGCGGGCACCCCCTTACAAGATGGGGACGTGTACCTCAGAGTAATTTTAGTACCCTGTTGTTATTAAAAGTGTGATTTTTTTCTTTAATTTAAGGTTGAAATACAAGTTTATAGGAAACCTCAGATCAGATCACCAAACTCTCCTTAGGGTAATATTACTGGGTAAATGTCTTTTAAAAGTAGGTTTAAAATTAGGATTACCTCTTACTGAACTCAGTCCAAAAGGTACAAAAACACAAGATATGGAATATTGCTAGCATATGGGTAATAATTAATGTTAATAATTTGGCCTTTGTATTAATAAGGATATGAGCTCTGCCATCTATTAAGGATCTTTTACATGTTACAGCTGCTTCAGTCTCCAGCTGAGTAAAGCATCTGGGGAGAGACCATCCCCGAGTGGGCCGAGTGCTGCGCTGAATAGTGCATTCCAGTCTTTGCTGATTTATTTCCATTCTTAGATCTTTGGTCCTTTTCTCTTCTAGTTGAGGCCAGAGTGTGGTTTATTGCATTAAAAAAAGGAGAAACACTGTGTGCTCCCCAAATCTAGGCCAGTTGGTGTAATGGATAGTCTGTCTGAAACATGTGTCAAACCTCATATGGAAAGTGCTGTAAACGTGGGATTCCAGGGTAAGGCCAGGCCAGAGGGAGCCACTTGCAGGATCAGTTAGTGATTTCCGCTGGAGTCAAAGAAGGATATCTTCTAGGTCTCCCTTCTTTTCTCCTCCTTCCTTAAGGACTTACACTACTTTTGGACGAGCTTGGTGCTTGTTGCCCTATTAGGAACAACAGACCTGGGGCTCACGGATATATACACATATATTAAAAGTATAAAAAGCAAAAAAGGGAACAAAAATAAACACCAAATTCGGAATAGTTACACAGGGTGGGAAGTAGGACTTGGGAGGGATACACTGAGGGCTTCAACTGTACTTGTAAAGGATTCTTTCTAAAACTTGGTGAAGGGCACATGGATGTTCATTGTATTTTGTATATTTCTGCATGAAACTACTACTGCTGCTGCTGCTATTACTAATAAAAGAAGACCTGATTGTTTTACCTAATTAATGCCAGAAAGAAGGGCTTTAATATAACTATGATGAAACCAAAGATTTTTATTTTTCTCTCCCTCCCCCTCTCTTTTTTTTTGTTTGTGAGGAAGATTTGCCCTGAGCTAACATCTTTGCCAGTCTTCCTCTACCTTGTGTGTGGGATGCTGCCACAGCCTGGCTGATGAGTGGAGTAGGTCCACATCCAGGATGTGAACCCGTGAAACCCCTGGCTGCCAAAGTGGAGTGCGCAGAACCCCAACCACATGGCCGAGGGGCTGGCCCCTCTTTTTATTGAAGTTCAGCTTCCGAGTCAGGCAGGCCTGAGGTCTAAGTTTGCTGTTTACTAGATCTGGGAATTTAGGCAAGGTGCCTCACCTCTCTGAACCTTGTCTTTTTAATTCGTTAGGTGTAGATTACGGTAATGTGTACTTTTGGATTTGTGGTGGAGAAGAAATTGTCTGTATGGAGACTCTGGTGTTGGCCATGCTCAGCGAATGCCGAATTTAACTCTCTCCCCTTTTGTCGTCCTGCACGGCGCCTTGCAGTGTTTGGCACATAGAAGGCACGCAGAGAGAACTTAGTGCTTGACTGTAATACTCCATCTTAGTAAAGTTTTTTTAAATTGTTTTTAGGAGGACTTTCGTCTGCATTTTAGAAATATTTCAAGAATCATGGATTGCGTTGGTTGTTTGAAATGCCGACTGTGGGGAAAGCTTCAGGTAAGCACATCTGGCGCGATCCTACTTTTATTCTTCACACAAAGAATTTGATTATTTTTCTTTTTTTGCACAAAGAATTTTCTGATTTTCTTTTCTCTTATTTTTATAATAGACTCAGGGTTTGGGTACTGCTCTGAAGATCTTGTTTTCTGAGAAACTGATAGCAAATATGCCAGAAAGTGGGCCCAGTTATGAATTCCATCTAACCAGACAAGAAATTGTATCTTTATTTAATGCATTTGGAAGGTTAGTTTGAATGTTCTGAAATTGTTTCTGCTACCACGTAAGTCTAATGCAACATGTATACTCTCAGGTAAAATTGGGTAAGAAAGATCCTTTTTAGTGAAATTATCTCACTACAGAATTCCGTGGTCTTAGGAAGTACTTTAAGTATGGAGACACATAACGATCATCAGATGATATTCTTTATTTCCTTTGTGGACTTTGATGATCATGATTAATTTACTCATTGAATTTTAATGTTCATCTTACTGAATGTGTATATTTTTTCTAATTATTTAAAAGTAGTCTTTTATGCTGCCCAAATAGTTTTTTGAAGGTCCTGGAAAAATCATATTGTTTAATACAGGTGTATATGTAAAATTTCCTTGTGAATTCACCATTATGTAAAAAGGTTAATAATTCTTTTAAAAATAATTAATTTTTATGAGAATGATAAACATTTTTGTAAGAATGTTGTAGAACATAGCTTGAAATGAACTTACATTATAAAATTTAAGTGTAGTTGCATTTCCTTCTCGCTTGACATATGTAAAGAATACAGAGATTTATAAAATCTAACATTTTCTAATTTTTTCTTCACTTTCAAAAAATTACAGTTTGTTATTTTGGGTTTGAAATAATTGACCTTCAGAATTATTCTTTAGTACACAGAAGCTTGACAGTTCTATTTCACTGAGTATCTGCTGCTTTTTTCACAGTGGAGAGCAGCGCTAAAGTACATTGAAAATAATGAACTAACTTTACTTTTTATAAAAACTAGTGGAAGCAGTTTGGGCACGCATTTACTATTCTCACTGTAGTCTAAAAGCTTGTCTAGAAGCTTGATTCTTTGTATATTTACTAAATATGGCATAACGATTAGTTTAAGTATTCATATACTTATGCCTACTTAAAATACATATTTTAAGGCTTATATACTTTATACTTTCATACTTAAAATAACAAGCATATGAATATGCTTTGGATACTTAAAATATCTAAATATTTTAACATTTATGTACTTTATAATTCTGTATTTTAAAACTTAAAACTTATGACTGATACTGTTATGAATACTTAATAATTAATTTCTGGGCAATATTAGTTTTACCATGTCAGATTAAGAACTAAAGTACATCAAAATAGATTACATTGATTATGCACCTTTAAATTTGTTGAAATAAATTAAGAATTTTTCTGTGCTCTAAAAATGCAAAGTGAATAACTTAAAAGTTATCTAAGATAGTTTTTGAGTGAAATTTTTTTGGTTACAGAATTTCTACAAGTGTGAAAGAATTAGAAAACTTCAGGAAGTTGTTACAAAATATTCATTAAAGAAAACCAGTGGAAATGTGCCTATTTGTGGACATTGGAGGCCAAAGAGTGGAATTCAATCAAAGGCATAATAGCAGTGACGTCTTAAACCAAACATTTTATATAAAGCTTTGATAAAAGGAGAATTATGTCGTTTTAAGTAAACAATTTTTTTTAGTTATGTTAAGTCTATGTATAATAACATTGTGAGTAAAAGTAATACTTTGGTAATGTGGTACAAATTTTAAAGTTTAATTTTGAATAAAATTAAGATTATCAAATTCATGTATGGTAAAACTAAGTAAATATTTTAAGTCTCACACTAGAATTTTGTGTAAGAAGATGTAATATAAGTAAAACTATGGCCCATGTGACAAGTGTTTAATAGGAAAATGCTAAGGAGGCTCATGACTGACCCATAATTAATAGCTTAAAGTTTTTCAATACATTTAGGGTTACCAGATTTAGTAAATAAAAATACAGAATGCCCAGCTAAATTTGAATTCCAGAGAAACAACAAATAGTTTTTTAATATAAGTATGTTGCATGCAATATTTGGGGTATACTTATACCAAAAAATTATTCCTTGTTAAAAATTCAAATTTGACCGGGAGTCCTGTGTTTTCTCTGGCAACCCTAGAATACATTGGTGTGAAACAATCTCTGTTAGATTATATTGCTACTTTGATTGACTTGTCTGGGTGTATAGAAAAGGACAATGACAACTCAGAGGCATAGGGGATTTCTAAACATTGTGAAAAGTTGAATACATTTATATATTTATTCTCATAATACTTTGCCTAATACTGTACAGAATTTTGGGGAAACTTTATTTTTATATAATTTCAGATTTACAGAGGAGTTTCCAGGATAGTGCAAAACTCTTCCACCCAGATTCACTAATCACACGTGCTTTATCTTTAATGCTCTATCTGTATATACACACACAGAGACTGTTGTTTCCTCAGTCATTTGAAAGTCAGTTACAGGCATTATGCCATTTGAACCCTGAATACTTCAGTGTGTAATACCAAATAATTAAAAAAAATCCCTGGAACTATACTACTATAAGCCTTAGAAAAAGGAATCATTTTGAGTTCCAATCTCTCAAGTTCTTTTTGAATTTTATTGCCTTATTAATGCTTGATCTGTATGGTCATAGGGCAGGTAACTTTTGTCTTTTGTACATGAAGTTTATCTCCTTTTTCTCCCTAAAATTAAACTGTAGTTTTGGGAGGTTTTCATTAGTGGAAGCTCTTCAAAGATAAAAATATTTGAAGGGGTTTAAGAATTTATATCACATGGTAATTGCTGGGAAAAAAGAAATTGTATACCTCGAAATCATGTGCTAATAAAGCAGGGCTTATTTATATAATGGTTCGGAAATGCCCTTTTACACTGCTGTACGGTTTTTCTTCTCTGTGTCCCTAAGGCCTGGTGTAGTGCCAAGCACGTAATGGGTATCCAATAAATACCTATTGAATGTATGAATATGTAATCAGTATATTTTAAATGAATAATCACAGAGCTAAGTTTAACAATGTATGTCCTGCTTTCCTGTTCCCCCTCATTTGAATAGGGCAGGAAAAGAAAGATGTTAACCTGCCAATAAAGACTCAAAGGACTATGAAGCGAGCACCATATGTAAATTTTAAGGACCTTTGTAGTACTCTGAAAGTACGGTAGATGGGTTCGAATGGTAATTCTGTCTGTGTAGCCTAACTCTCGTGTTATGTCCCACCCTTTTTTTTATCAGCCAGTCTTTTTGAGAGAATATTCCTATCTTCACATTGTCACCTCCCACTTGCTCCTTAACTAAAATCTGGCTTTTGGCCCTACAGTTCTTCAGTCTCTTCCTTTGAAGTCTAAAACCCCGTCTAAATCCACAGCTCAGGTCACAGCCCATTTTTTATTTGATTTCTTTCCTGCATTCAACAGTCTTCACAGCCCTTCTTTAGTCCTTCGCTCCCTTCATTTCACTTCTCCTGGATGCCTCCTTTTTAGCCTCTTTTCTTTTATGCCTTAAATGTCATTCCCAGCTTTCACTCTTGCTCTGATCACCACCACTTCCACTCTAGGGTAATTCTAGTTCAATGATTTCTAAGTTGTTATCTTTAGTCTAGATTTCTGAATCCATCTGCCTACTGCATATCTTCACCTGGTTGTCCCATGGACACCTGTGTGTCTCAAAACAATCGTTCTCCCCAAAATCTACTCTTCTGCCTTGGTACATTTCAGTCATCTGAATTCTCTAGCTCGGTCGTCTCCTGTTTCCCTGTCATCCAGCCAGTGTCTAAGCGCTACGGGTTTCATCTCCAACTCTGATACGTCACTGTCTTTCCATTTTCACTGCTCTTGCCTGGAGTACTGCACTAACCTGTCTCCTTATACCCAGCCTGTCTCTTCTCTTTTGCTCCACAATGTTACCAAGGTAGGCTTTCTAGAAGCACTCTAACAGTGTCATTCCTGCTTAACACCCTTCAGTGACTTCATGCACCTCCAGGAGAAAGCCAAACCCCTTTGCTTGGTGTTTACCCTCCCCCAGCTTTCTGATGAAACACACTCACAGTTCTTCAAATGCACCACGGTCAGGCCTCCAGCTTGGTGTGCGCCACTCTCCTTGTGTCAAGTGCCCTGGTCGTCCATCTCCTGCTAGAAAATTTCTGTGTCCTCACAGGCCCAGCGTCAGACACCACCTCTGGGAAGTCTCCCTTGCTCCTCTAACTCCCTCTGTTGTGTCACCACTGTAATTACAACCTACCTCTATTGTGTCACTTACTGTGCTGTATTATTTTTATTTTTTAAACCCTCCTTTACTAGAATGTGAGCTCCTTAAGGGCAGGAAAAGGAACTTTTTCCATTTTTGCAGCCCCATAGCATATTTTTTGGCATATGAAAACTTACTGTTTGTTGAATAAAGTGCTTTTAAAGTGACTTTGTTAGAGGTCGTTCCTTCACTCCAAATATTCTTACGGCAAGATGAGTGGACCCCCAAGGATTTGTGGACTTGGTCGATAAAGCTCCTGAAATTGTATTCAACATTTGGTGTGGATTTGGCAGTCTATGAAAGCAGTCCATTACGGACGAAAACCGTCTCCTTTCAAGGGAAAAGGCAGCAACATTGAGGAATTTCTTGAATAATCAAAGAATAGCTGCCAAGGATTATGGGCTAGATAAATTTATTCCTATTTAAGATTCTAAGGGGAAGGGGAGAGGTATTATAAATTACTTCATACAGTCATTTTTCTTACCTTAATGTTTGAATAAATGTGTACTATGTAATAGTATGTTGGTATTTTAAAGTGTATGGCATTTCATATCAGATTAGTGTATAATACTAAGGGGCATGGCATCCAGATGTCAGTAATGATAAGCTCACGAACAGCACACTGTCATTTGTAATTCCTGATGTTTTTCTCTTTTCTTTGGTAGCATTAGGATTCTTACGATAGAAACTCAATCAGTGTGGCCATTAAGAGAGATTAAGAAAACGATAATGTGCTCCACATAAAAGCACAATTTTATTTTTAACAGTACTATTTTATTACAATTTAGTGAAACAACAAATAAATACATTCATTGGCCACAGCTATACTTTTTTAAAACCAGTCTGAAACTGATTATATAGCTGAGAAACACTGCTGAACAACAAAAAAGGCAGCTATGCATAAATAAGCCACTTTAGCTATAAATTACATCTTTCATAAAACTACAACCAGCTATGACGAGTAGTAAAAGTATTAAAATTAATAGCCACCCTAATGAAACGATAAAAACAAATACTGTTAGTCACTGTAGAATTACACACTTAAGCAATGAAATTCACTGTTCTAATTAACGAACCAAAAAGGGAGGTCTGAAACCGTCGTCGTGTGCTTCAGTGCAGGATGAGCAGGCAGTTGGTAGCCCTTTGATTTTATAAACAACTCCTTTTGAGACCAAACTTAAAGTGCTCCTAGTGCTTTGGAATTTTTAAGCAAAAACTGGGCCAGAAGCTCATCTTTCTTTGTCTTTGGTGATGTCTTGTGGGAGATGTGAAGAAGGAGACAATTGAAAGAATTCAGGTACCCTTAGTCAGTGATAAGAATAAACTTACTGATCTCAAATTTGGAAGAATCAACTAATGCAGCTGAAAGAACCAAGTCATCTTATCCAAAATATTTTTAAAAAGTAATCTTTACTTGTCTGGTCCAATAGGAACATTATATCTGGAGAAGCCTTATGAGAAAATATTTCCTTTATTACTTTGACCTCTGAGGATTAACAAAGACAACACACATCTTTTCAGATAGCTCTAGATAATTAGATACCTAACCATATTAGGAAGTGAATAGTTGGCATTCTGAAAAAAAAATCTAACGACTGAAATTGTAATCGAAATATACTCGGTTAAGTGCACATAATGATGTTAATAATACCAAGGTTAACTTCTGTACTGTAAATTTTAAAATAATTTGATTACGATGAGAGAACTTATTATAAGCTAACCCAGAGTAACATTTACAACTGTAAGTTTACGCTTCGGATTGAATTCAAAGTCATTTTGTGGGATAAAAAAGAAATTTCTTTGGCTGTGTATCAGCCACTCCAAAGACCAAAAGCATTAATGATTTTATTTATTCCTTGGGGTTTCACCTACTGTTACACTTACGTGAGGTCACTAAATCAATCATAAAAAGTTGAAAGGTATTTTAAGAGTAGACATGAAACAACTTTCTAATCAAAGTAGAAGACAGCAAAGGACAGTTGTGTTAGTTCCAGTTCTGAAGAAATAAGTCAGCAGAAAATTGGATATAGTCAGTTGTCTTTAAGAGTGTTGTGACAACTTTCCAATGTTGCCTGTTCCCTTGGCATCTTGAGGTATTCAGCATCTACTTCTTTCCATATAGGACTGGTAGAAAGTGAATTTTAAAATTCACTGTTGCCTTAGCTTACCATATATATTTTTTAAGATTTGGGATAGGACATCCAAGACAGTTTTAATGTAATTCTAAAAGTATTCCCATATTGTTAACCACTGGCTTTACACTTACCTAGTTAGTACCTTTATGTAAGTTTGCTCATTTAGTCTAGTGCTGGAATTAATTTAAATTAAATTTAATTTGGCTTTGCCCATATACCAGATACAAAGATGTGCAAACTAAAGGAGGAATTACATGTCTTACAAGGTATTGCACTTGAGTTCACTGCAATAGTGTATCATGATTTAATTTACCTGAGGACAATCCTGATTCAAATAGGTAAGATCAGCTATATCTTGTTTCAGCTAAATTGAATGCTTTTGAAAACGTACTCATGTTTTAATTTAGAATTGTACATTTATGAATAATTCTTAAATGCATCTGTAAACTTGTTTAGTCCCAAGAAGTTTCTACCAAAATCTCCCTATGCAAAAATCACTATTGCTTTCTTGAAGAATCATGCTTAAACAACTATATATATCTTAATCATACAAAAGAATCACTTGACCAATTCTACTCAAAGTAGCCACATAATTTTCACTGGTATACTTTCCTCTTGAAGAAATGACTGTGGCTTTCCAAACAACACTGCTGGTCATCACTGTAAGGACATCATTTGTTTAAAATGATTGAATAATTTCAGTTGGTATTTTACAATCATGCTTAAGAGAACTAACTTCAATGATTACATATTTTTTCAATTTTTAAAAAGAATGATACATTTTTTATTTTTTTTGAGGAAGATTAGCCCTGAACTAACATCTGCTGCCAATCCTCCTCTTTTTGCTGAGGAAGCCTGGCCCTGAGCTAACAACCGTGCCCATCTTCCTCTGCTTTATATGTGGGACGCCTGCCACAGCTTGGCGTGCCAAGTGGTGAATAGGTCCGCACCCAGGATCCGAACCAGCGAACCCCAGGCTGCTGAAGTCGAATGTGCAAACTTAACTGCTGTGCCACCAGGCCGGCCCCAAGAATGGTACATTTTTATGCTTTAATTCTGTGCACTGTTTACACTATAAAATTTTTATTGGGTAAGAATTCCACATAGATTACACCACTGAATATACAGGCTTTGATTTTTGTAGGAAAATTGCCTCCTAATTAGGTGTACAACGTAATTTCCCAGTGTGAACACTGGAGTATGACTGAATCTGCAGTGTACTCTTTCAGAATAAAGATAAAAGTGCAAATAGGCATTTGATGTTCCAAAGTCAGGATGTTTGGAGGTCATCAAGTGCCTTGAGATCTATTCCCTCTTTTCTCCCATTCCAAACTTTCCATTTTATGATATTTTACTGTGAAGACGTCAAAAGTAACAGCTGTGTCCTCTGCTGAACACAGCCACATTTCCAGGCTTTGCTTTCAGTTGCAACGGATAATGGAATGTTCATGTAGGTGGAGTTTAAACAAGCTGAATATACACATTCATGAAAAACACCTGAAGAATCACGACTTGGTAACGCTGTCAGTTTTGTGGTGTTCCGTATATGCTCTGGTGATTGTTCATATCTAGATTATTACAAGTAAAGAGCAAAGGAGCAGTATCTGTCATGGGTCCATTCAGGTGGGGAGAGATGGCGTAACTGTTGCCACCACACCCCGTCATGGTGCCATACCAGCCCAAACCTTGAGAATTCGATAAACTGCAACAAAAAAAGGGCAAAAAAGCCATAAGATTATGATCAGGATATAATAAGTCACTTTGGAATTTTTAGTTTTCAATGCATTGTGCAATACAGTTGTATACTGAAATATGTTCTTTGCCAAATAACATAATGGCTTTGTACAAAATTTAATGACTATACCTAATGTCCTTGATTCTATGTCACATATTAAGAAAGAATGAATGAATACCACTCAGAACTAGTAGAACTTGATTATCATATGATAATACAGTACTCATTATGTATTGGGTTCTGTTCTAAGGCATGTTTGTATATAAATATATGTATAATTATGTATACAGACACACATACACTCATTTAATATTCACACAGTGCTATCAGATAGGCTCTATTATCATCCCTATTTCGCAGATGAAAAACAGGCGCAAAACCCTGAGGTCACTTAGCTTGTCCAGATGAAGCTGGGATTACAGAAGATGCTCTCAAGCTCAGAGCATGATGCAGGTGTGCACTGGTGCTTTCACTTCGCCTTGATACACAGCTAATGGTATGACTTGCAATGGTTTTGGAATAAGGAGGGGACAGAAGATTTCCTTTGGCACCTAAGCTTCCCCAGAGTTTTATCTAGAGTTTCTCTGTGGATTTTGAATAGCACTAGAGATATGGAAACATATGTAATCACTGTAATAGTATTCCTTCCCTACTCACCAACCCTGCCATCTGTGGACCAACAAGGATCCTGAAATGAAATGGTACCATTTCACACCCCAAAGGCATTTCTTAAATAAAGGTAATATATGGGCACAGTGTTAGATGATAGTTTTTTATAGTACAGGTCCCACCGTGCGTTTAACATCTACAGACTGCTCTAAGCTCCAATAAAATGATCTTATTTATTGGCATATATCACCAAATCACCTTTTTCATATTTGGGTTAAAGCTCAGATTTGTTCTTTTCAATCTATTTCAGTACTAATTCAGTATATCTACCTTCCTTCTCTTGAACTTCCCAGTCTCGGCAAGTCATCATCACTATCATATCGTCTTGGATTGTCGAAAAAGTAAGCTCTGGAACTATAACTGTGAGTATTTATCATGCCAGCAGGTGCCTGGGAACAAAGTATGAGACAGCAGATGAAGATTTACTTTCCAACTAAGAAAGGAGGCTGGGAGCCATAATGCTTTTTAGTCTTAAACTTTGCCAAAAATAGAAAATCAATATAAGTGTTCAATTATTTTTAAAAATAAGGAGAACAGGCATGAGGGGATATTATGATATCATACCAAATTCTGGTTTAATCTCTGCGCCCGGAAAAACAGTACCACTGACCATGCTGGCACATGTTCCCACAGAAAGAGGACCATACCAAATACTATGTACTCGTCTCCGCTTATGTCTTCTATTTGAGCCTGTAAATAAAGGCAGAGAATTTTTAAATCTGTTTTATGTATAAGCAATCACACTCTACAATTAACTTGCTTCAGGTAGGGTACGTTAAAACATATCAACCACAAGCATACAAAACTAATTTTCCGTATTTTTTGGTTTCTTATGTAATGATATTTATTCTTTGAAGGACATAAAGATGCTTTGATGTGAAGTAGAATAAAAAGCTATTAACTTTTTCAATGCATCAATTAATGAAAATACTTTTAATATATGGGTAATATGGAGAGATCTTATTTTTAGGCTCCATAGTTGGAAGAGAGTTTTTTTTTTGATTGGCACCTGAGCTAATATCTGTTGCCAATCTTCTTTTTTTTTTCCTTCTTCTTCTCCCCAAAGCCCCCCAGTACAAAGTTGTATATTCCAGTTGTAGGTCCTTTTGATTTGCTACGTGGGACGCTGCCTCAGCATGGCTTGATGAGCGGTGCTATGTCCGCGCACAGGATGCAACCCGGCAAAACCCTGGGCTACCGAAGCGGAGAGCACGAACTTAACCACTCGGCCACGGGGCCGGCCCCTGAAGAGAGTTTTAAAGAGACTACTGGTTCTAGCTGCTCCATAGGCAAAATAAGAGCACTTACCCTGAGTTACACCTATAAAGAAATGCAACATAGAAGTTGCTCGGCTCTGCTGGTAACTTAAAAATACACTTTAGGGCTTAAACTCCATATTGAATTTCTTTCAATTCTACTAGGTGTTGGGAGAGAGACAGTGAAGAGAATCTGCCACATGGACCCACATGTGAAAATTCCTTCTCCTTAGCTAACTGAAATTCTGATAAAATGGTATTCCAGGATGCCTAAGTTCAGTACGAAATTAATATAAATAGAGATACAGCTATGTCAAACTGCACTTTTGGGAAGGGGGTGGAGAATGCTGGGAGGTTAAATATGCACAGCTGGGGTCCTGGGCATGACTACAGCAAACACCTGGATGCCCAAGGAACTGTGAATGTCCTCCCGTTATCAAGACTGACATCTAAACTAACCAAATATTTAGGTTATACGTAGTTCTTGGGTAAGGAGAGAATTAATTTCATCCTAACAAATTAAAGACATACCCATATTCACTAGCTAATGACAGGCACTCAACTTATGTAGAGATATTTAAACACTACCCTTTAAAAAATTAGTAAAATAGGTTTGTGACCAATAAGTTTATGGCACTATTAGTATTATTTACAAAAAGAAAAGAAAATACTCCTTTGGAAGAAGTTCACTCTGAAGAATGATTTAAGTGCCACATGTAAATAAGGATTTTTAAACATAGAACTTTAAGTATGATTACTGATAGTAGCTAGAAATTCCATAAAAGTGTTTGTAAGTCAAACAAAGTGTTCTCTTAGTTAAGGCTAACTTTATTATCATATTATTAGATTGGCAATACATGGTAGGTACTCGCCTTGTCTGAAAGATTATCCCAGCCATAATTAAATGGACTTTCTAATGTATCCTGAGATACGGTGACCACCACCAAATTATAACATGCTCTTGAAGAGTAGAGAAGAATGACTACAGAGCCTACAACGACAGTCTGGCACAGAGACATACCCTAAAAGAAAGAAAAATAATCATCATGAGACTCAGCACATTTGTCATGACAAATTGTTCATTCACATAAAATATAGTCATCCTTGCAATGCACTCCTAGAAAAGAGTGAGCACCTGTTGAAATAAACTCTTGATTAGCTTCCTAGTCTTGAAATAAACTCTTGAAATAAACTCTTGATTAGTTCCTACTCTAGAACCACTTGTGTTTAAACTACTCTGTTAATATGGATAAGTTCTTTGCCAATTTGCCCAATGGCAGCTGGAGGAAGAGTTTGTTCTGCCAAGGTCACCTTACTCCCTTAAGTAATATATAAATAAACAAGTTGACAAAACAACTGAGATTTAATTGATATTAATCAGAGAGGTAGTTTAGTCATTATGAGAAAAGAATGGGAAATAGAAGCATTAGTCCATTTGATACACTTAATTTCCAACAAGACAGAAAATTAGAATAGAAATACAGCTCCTATGCTATTTGCTTCATTCTATTAGAGAGCTGATGTTAATCCTCTATTGGTGCTGTTTGTTGATGACAAAATAATGTAGGCACCCAAGTGCACTTTCAAGTGCATAGTACTTTAATCCTAGGGCTCTTACTATTTCCACAAACATAGACAGCCCTGATGACTTAGTGGTTCTCAACCGGAGTGTGTACTGGAGAGGGGTGTGGTATCACCCTTTGTAGGATTCTTAACCAGGGCCCTGTAGTTCAATACGATTGGTTTCTTTTCCAATCCTATATATCTCATGCCTTAAAAACATTATTCTGAGAAGTAACATAATTGCCAAAGATAGCCCTTTCAAAAAACACCCAATATGGTGTTTTGGAAGTTTGTGTTTTGGCTGTCACAATGATTAAGGGGGATGGCGTTTAGTGCACAAGGCCCAGGGATGCTAGATAACCTGCAATTCACAGGAGAGTTCTTCACATGACAGACTTCTTTGACCTTCATAACTTTCCAGTGTCCTCCTGGACATTCATGAAGATGAAAACCTGTTTATAATGATCTAGGCCAGATGTTTTACATATAAGCAAAGTTTATGTTTGCATAGTTTAAATAGATGCCAACATTCCCAGAAACACACGTAACATGTAAATTGAGGGAAATTTGTCCTTCGTTTTGTTCAGAACTTTATCAAGAATGGTCGAATATTTCTGAAAAGCATGAAACTGACAGCAATACTCCTGTGGTACGTAAGGCACCAGTGCAACATAGCGGTAATAGTCTGCATTTGTAGCTGTCCCATTCACAGTGTCTATAGACACAAGCATCTGACTATTATATCATGCCCCAAAACTTACACATTGAAATATTTATTAATTCATTCCTTTTATTTCCTCTTTAAATTCCTTTAAATTAACTAGGGCAATTACATTGAATTTTTGAAGTTATGTGTGTAGGTTAAACAACCTATTAATTTCAGGATAGAAACAGGTTATTAATGTTTGTTATTAGAAGGGTGCACTGGGTTTGGTAGGATTGAGAACCATTATTATAACTGACGTCCTCATAAGAACAATACAGTTTAGAGATGAGAAGAAAGAGGTCTATGAGAATAAAGAGACCTAAAAGATGAAAGTTATCTTGAAAGATGTTGGGATAGTAACAGAATACCTTCTCTGAGCTAACCCACTACTAGAACAAAAAGCATGTGTGAAAATAAATAAAACCCTGGCAAGATTAAAATTTTTTAAAATCAAGGCTAAAATTTTCTGCAGTGTGCATTTTAATTTTTGTGAATCCAAAAAATAAATCTTGTTAATAAAAAAGCTAATCTAAACCCAATCCAGTTCCAATTTTAAAAGTACTATATTATTAAAGAAAAGTTAGGTATCAAGAAAAGTTAGAATGCTGTAAGCATTACCATCCTTTAAAATAACCATAAGTAAGTTTAGAGTCACTGCTTTGAGAAAATGACTGCTAAAAAGACATAATATGGAGAGACTTTGCTTATGCTTGTAAATATTATAAGAACTTAAGAGCACAGAATAATAAAGAAGCAATTAATAAAATAAAATTGCATCCAAATTATATATAGAAAACAATGAAAGAAGCCCACTGACTTAGAAAAAAAGTAAGAGTCTTCCTGCAGAATATAGGATTACTAAACAAAAAGTAAGGATCCAGCAACAAGGAAAGCATTGTCAAAAAGTTAAAGAAAATCTTCCTAAAATGAATAGAGTTGTCATAAACAATTCCACTCAGGAGCAATCCTTGAGGAATGGTTCTCCCTTCCTCTATCTCTGACATCTACCTACCACTTTTTTAGAAATTCAACACTTGACAAGAAGAGTGACACCTCACTCCAGTATGCACATTATTAATACTTCAGTATGCAAATCATTAACCACAGTTCAATATTTGCTTACAGGAATTTTTAGAATGCAGAAACCTCAACTTACCATTCACTGAAGTGGTTTTTTTTTTTTCCTGAGGAAGATTCACCCTGAGCTAACATCTGTGCCAGTCTTCCTCTATTTTGTATGTGGGTCACCGCCACAGCATGGCTGATGAGTGGTGTAGGTCTGCGCCCAGGATCTGAACCCATGAACCTGGGCCTCTGAAATGGAGTGTGCCGAACTTAACCACTATGCCATGGCCGGCTCCCCATTCATTGAGTTTTGACAAGTGTGTACACCCAAATCTCTACCAAAATAGAGAACATTGCTATCTCTCCAGAAAGTTCCCTCACACCCTTGCCCATCAGCCAGACCCCCAGGCACAAATACTCTCCTGCTTTTGTCTTTACCACAACTTAGTTCTGCCTACTCTGGAACTTCATATAAATAGAATCATAGAGTACGAACTCTTTTGTAGGTTTCATTTCTTCAGCATAATGTTTTGAGATTCATCCATCTTGTTGGATGTTATCAGTAGTTAGGTCTTTATAACTGTTGAGGTAGATAATTAGGGTGACCAGCTCCTCCTGGTTTGCTCACGTTTCCTAGTTTTAGCACTGAAAGTCCCACATTCACATCCCCTAAAACCTCTCAGTCCCAGGCCAACCAGGGCAGTTAAGCACACTAATTCCACTGTGTCATTATATGAGCTTGTTGGTATGATAGCTTGTTTATCCACTTCTTTCAGTTGATGGACAGTTTCTATGAACACTCTTATCCAAGTCTTTTTGTGGACATATGCTTTCACTTCTTTTGGGTAAATACCTAAGAGTGGAATTGCTGGGTCATAAGTTCAGCTGTGTAAGAAACTGCCAGATCTTTTTCTAAAATGGATGTACAATCTTACACTTCCAAAAAGTATGAAAGTTCCAGTTGCTCCACATACTAGACAACATTTGGGGTTATCAGTTTTTTAAATTTTAACCAAGCTGGTAGATGTGTAGTAGTATCTCATTTTGGTTTTAATTTGCATTTCCTTGATGACTAATGATATTGTGCTTACTGGCCATTTGTATATCTTCTTTGTGAAGAATCTATTCATATCTTTGACCACTTCTAAATTGTGTTGTCTTTTTTTATTACTGAGTTGTAGGAGATCTCTGTATATGAGTCCCTTGTCAGATATATGTATTGAAAATATTTTCTTGAAGTCTGTGGCTTGCCTTTGCATTTTCTTAGTCTTGTCTTTGGATGAGAAACTTTAAATTTTAATTTAGTTATCAATTTATTCTTTTGTGATTATTTTCTATGACCTATCTTAGAAATCTTTACTTATACTCAAGTTGTAAAGATATTCTCCATGTTTACTTTTAGAAGACAGACTTTTTCATTTATGTCTGTGATCCAGTTTGAATTTTTGTGTTTGTATACTATAAGATGGAGTTAGAGGTTCATTTTATTTCATATGGATATCCAGTTGTTCCAGCACCTCTAGTGAAAAAGATTCCCTTTCCCCTTTGGATTGCTTTAGTATCTTTGTCAAAAGTCAAAAGACGATATAAGTGTGGATTGATTTCTAGACTCTCTGTTCTGTTCCATTGATATGTTTGTCTATTTTATGCTGGTAGCACACTGTCTTAATTATTGTTAGCTTTTTACAAAGTTTCAAAGTCATATAGTGTAAGTTCCCTTCTTTTTCAGGGTTACTTTCCGCGCTGTTCAATACAACAGCCATTAGTCACGTGAGTATATACATTTAAATTAAATTAAATTAAAAGATCAGTTCCTCTGTCACACCAGCCAGCTTTCAAGTGCTCAAGTTACATATGGTTAGCTATCATAATGAACAGTGCAGAAATAGAACATTTTCATCTTTGCAGAAAGTTCTATTGAAAAGCACCACTTTAAGTATTTTAGGTCTTTTACATTTCCATATAAATTTCAAAGATTTTATTTTTTTCTTTTTTCTCTCTAAAGCCCCCTGGTACACAGTTGTATATTCTTAGTTGTGAGTCCTTCTAGTTGTGGCATGTGGGATGCCACCTCAGCATGGTCTGATGAGCGGTGCCATGTCTGCGCCTAGGATTCCAACTGGTGAAACCCTGGGCCACGGCAGTGGAGCGCACGAATTTAACCACTCGGCCACGGGGCCGGCCCTTCCACATAAATTTTAGAATCAACTTCTCAATTTCTATTTTTAAAAACTTCATGGTAAAATTATGATTGAGACTGCATTGAAACTATACATCAGTTTGAGGAGAATTGCCATCTTAACAATACTGCATCTTTTAATCCATGAACAATGATCTTCATTGATCTAGGTCTTATTTAATTTCTCTCAGAAATAATTTGCAGTTTTCAGTATAGAGTATTGCTTGTTTTTTGGAAAATATATTCCTAAGGATTTTGGGTTTTCTGCTATTGTAAATGGAGTTGTTTTTTTGAATCTCATTTTCTAATTGATTGCTCCTGGTATATATAAAAATACAAGATAATTTTTTTATTTTCACCTTGTATCCTGAGAACTTGCTAAATTCACTTATCAGTTCTAGTAGTTGTTTAGTAGATTCCTTAAAATATTCTACATAAACAATCACGTTATCTGCAATTTGACTGTTTTACTTCTTAATTTCCAATTTATACCTTTTGTTTCTTTTTCTTGTTTTACTGGAATATTGAATAGAAATGGTGAGAGTGGATATCCTTGCTTTGTTCCCAATCTTAGGGGTAAAAACATTCAATGCTTTAAGTATGATACTGATTGTAGGTTTTTTAAATGTCTTTTATCGTATTGAGGAACATTCCTTTTATTCCCTATTAGCTGAGATTTTGTGGTTTTTTAATCATGAAGGATGATGAAATTCGTCAAATGTTTTTTCTACATCTATTGAAACTATTATTGGGTTTTTCTCCTTCATCTCATAATGTAGTGAAATACATTGATTGATTTTCAAATGTTAAACCAATGTTACATTCCTGGGATAAACTCTTCTTGGTCATGATGTATTATCCTTTTTTTATGTTGCTTAGATTCGCTCTCTAAGGATAAGGGATACTTGTTTGTAACTTTTGTTCTGCAGTATCTTTGTCAAGTTTTATCAGAGTAATGCTGTCCTCGTAAAACATGTCAGGAAGTGTTCCTCCTTTATTTTCAAAACGGTTTGTTTAACATTGGTGTTATTTCTTTAAATATTTGATAGAATTAACCAGTGAAACCATCTGAGCCTGGAGTTTTCTTTGAGGGAAATTTTTGATAAATTCAACTTCTTTAATAAACATAGGGCTATTTGGATTTTGTATTTTCTCTTGTATCAATTTCAAGTTGTATTTTTAAAGAAATTTGTCCATTTCGTCTAAGTTGTCAAACTTGCCCAAAAAGAGTTGTTCATAATATTCCTTCATTTTCCTTTCAATGTCTATATTCTTTCTTTCATTCACAGTATTGGCAATTTGTTTTCACTCTGCTTTTTTCTGTTCATCAAATTTGCTGATCTATACAAAGAATTAACTTTTGGCTTTAATTTCCCTATTGTTTCTTTTCTCTTTCATAGATTTCTATTCTTTGTTACTTCAGTCCTTCGCCTTACTTTGGGCTTATTTTTTCTTTTTTAAATTTTTTAACTTTTTCATAGTTTTCCCTTATAGTTTCTGTGGTGGAAACTTAGGTCTCTGATTTTATGTCTTTCTTCTTTTCTAATATAGTATTTAAAGCTGCATTTTTCTCAAGCACTATTTTAGCTGCATCCCACAAATTTTGGTATATTTATTTCATTATCTTTCAGTTTTAAATGCTTTCCAATTTTCCTTGTGATATCTTCTTTCTCCCATGGATTATTTAGAAGTATGTTGTATAATTTCCAAATATTTGGATTTTTTAAAGATATCATATTGTTATTGATATTAAATTGCATTGTGGCCAGAGAACATTCTCTGATTCCAGTTCTTTTGAATGTATGGATTCTTGTCTTATGGTCCATTGTATGGTTTATTTTGGTGACCATTTCCATGCTCAATTGAAAGAAATGTGTATTCTCCAGTTATTGGAAGTCAGTTAGCTCAAGGGTGTTGATAGTGTTCAGATTTTCTATGTCTACTGATTTCTTGTTTTATCAGTTGCTGAGGATGGGGCATTAAAACATCCAACTCTGATTGTGGAGACTTTTTCCTTTTATTTCTTACTATTTGGTAAGTCTTTTTTCCCCTTTATGTTTTACTATTTTGGTGTCATGTATATATTTATGATTTTTATGTCTTCCTGATGAAATGTACTGCTTTATATTTAGTAATAGTCTTTGCTTCCTGATGAAAGGTACCTTTTCATATCTGGCAATACTCTTTGTCTTGAAGTCTATTTTATCCAATATTAAAGTGCCTTCTTATGTTTATTAGTTTCCATCTATTTATTTTCAACTTATATCTGTCTTTATATTTAAAATGTATTCTGGAAGCCAGCATATAGATGGGTCTTGTTTTTTAAGATATCCATTTTGACAGTCTCTACCTTTTAACTGAGTGTTTAGTCCATTAACATTTAATATAATTAGTGATATGTGTGGATTAAGATCTTACATTTTACTATTTATTTTCTCTTTGTGTCTTTTGTGTTTTGTTAGTTGTGCTGTTTGTTGTTCTTCTATTCATCATTTCCTGTGTTATTTGGGTTAACTGAATATGTTTTAGAATTCCATTTTAATTTATTTAATTAATTTATTTTTAACTATACTTTTCTGGGTTTTGTTTTGTTTTTTTGCCTTAAGTGGTTGCTCTAGGGATGCAGTGCTTAAAATGTGGTCTAGAGACCTTAAAGATCAAAAGCAAAATGATTAAAAACAAATACTAAGACATTATTTGTCCATTATGCTCTCATTCTCTTTTGAATGTACAGCAGAGTTTTTCAGAGGCAACATGATATGTGATGATGTTAACACTGTGTGCATGTGTATTCTTGTTTTTTCTAGAATTCCTGATACAACACAATTAGGGTGTAAATATGTGCACTTTGAGAAATTAACTCAACTTGCTCTCCATACTTTTACTGGGTTCTTGCTAAGTTTTCTTTGGTTATACCTGCTATAGTTGCTGAAACCTCCTTATCATTCAATAAATAGTTATTCTGAAATCTTAAAATTTTCCTTGTACCTACATGGAAACAACAAGAATAAGTACGCCTTATAGATTTGTTTTATAATATTTAAGAATTTTCTTCAAAAACAAATTTTAAAATTTGATATTAAATTTATTTTAGAAATTAAACATTTTACTCTCAAATGAAAAAAATTATAACTTTTTAAATTTAAGAATGGATTATTAGCTTAGGACTGGGGGTTATTGTTTAATGGGTACAGAGTTTCACTATGGGATGATGAAAATGTTCTGGAGATGGATGGCGGTGATGGTTGCACAATAATGGGAAGGTACTTAATGCCACCGAACTGTACACTTAAATATGGTTAAAATGTTATGTATATTTTACCACAATAAAAAACATCTTTCTCAACACAAAGCTTCCCTGTTTACCTCTAAGGTACTGAGAAAGATGAAAGTGTCAGAATTCTCTGACTCAAAGAAGAGAATCTATCTCAAAGGAACTGGGTGAAACTGATTTCTTGTTTTGTTTTATCAAGTGAAACATAATAAAAACTATCTTTCAATAGGCCTTATAAATGTTAATAATCTACCTTATTGTGTCTTGTTTGACAGGACATTTTTGAATAGTATTATGGTCGAAGTTAAGCTGCAGCATCTTTTGAGACCAATCTCAAAAGGAGTTTAAAGCAAAAGGAATTGAAATTTTAAATACAAGTGAAATGAGCAATTTAAATACCAAAGATTGTGTTTATAACTTTCCAAACTAGAAATGAAAAAGCCATTCAAGCATTTTACAGGCTAAGTTATTATATTTCATTGGCTGGTAAAGCACATACAATAACTGAGAGAACAGTAAAGACTTATACAGTTGACTCTGCTGGATAGAAAGTCCATAAAAAATTATGGCATTGCAATTTTTCTAATACTACAGAAATTCACTGATTTAAAGATTTAACTGAAAATACAAAGAGTGATTTAATATTTTTTCTACTTACTTATATTTTTTGCCTTACAAATGAATAAGTCTGATGTAGCAGAACTAATTTTGTTTGTGTTCATCTGGTGTCAGCACCAATTAATCATCCAAGAAGATATTCTTTTATGTCAATGCTTGAGAAGAAACACAAGTCATATTGAAATATTCAAAGTGCTGAAACCTTTTATGACTGCTTATCCTAGGCTAACTGTGTTGATATTTTCACTAATGGTGCAAAAGCAATGGTGGGCAAAACTGCTGGGCCTTAGCACAAATCAAGGCAGTGGCACTAAATTGAACCGTATTCTTCACTACGATGCTCTCCCAGTTAAAAACGGAAGTCAGTTTCACTTAAGAATATCCTCAATGAAGCAGTGAAAATATTTGTAATATCGCCCCTAGAGTATGAGTCTGCTGAATATTCTGTGAGATGAGAGGAGATGTGCACTTGCAGTGACTCTGCTGCACACTCAAGGACAGTGGCTGTCTTGAGGAAAAGACTTATGTGACCGTCCGACTCGTGAGCTGAACTAGCCACTTTTTTTCACGGAACACAACTTTTTACTTGATAGACAACTAAGGCAGACAAACAATGGTTATTTGGACTTGGTTACTGGGCATATATTTTTTCAAAAATAAATGAAATGAGCCTGTCACTTCAAAGAAAACACCTGAATACTTACTGCCAATGATGAAATATGAATTTTCAAGTGAAAATGAGAATTTCTGAAAACTTATAAGCACTTATATTCATGGTAAGACTGACAGCTCCCCAAAACTTAAAGACTTTTCTGATGAGATCGGTAGTGATATTAACAAATGTGATTTTGGATATTGTCTAATGAAATGTATCAACATTGTGAAGATCTGTGACCACTCATTTCCAAATGATCAATGCCTGATGTTACAAAATCATTCAAAGTGCAAGATAGACCACTGGAGAGTACAAAAAGTTCACTAATATTGTTTTAGATTCCACATGGCAACTAACCTTTAAGAAACCTCCACTTCAGAGTTGGTGTAGTATTAAAGAAGCATATCCACAATTATCTGAAAAGGCTATTAAAATTCTCCTCCATTCTCCAACTACATATATGTGTGAGGATGGATTTTCTTCATATACTTCAACCTAAACAACATATCACAACAGATTGAATGCAGAAGCAGACATGAAAATCCAGGTGTCTTCTATTAAGTCAGACATTAAAGAGATTTGCAAACTAAGACAATGTCAATCTTCTATTTTTTTGTTTTAGAAAGTATGTTTTTCAAAAAACATATTACTTATGTTAACATATAATGGATTTATTATTCTTTCTTAAAATGAATAAATGAATGTTTCAGAATTTCTCAATTTTTATTTCTAATATGGTGTGTGTATGTATTTGTATCAGTAGATGTCATCTACATAAACAAAAGCTCTTTGGGGTCCTCAGTAATTCTTCGGAGCATAATGGGGTCTTGAGACCAAAAGTTTGAGAACCACTGCTCTAGGGATTATAATATATATCCTTAACTTTTCATAGTCTATGTAATATTTAATATCACACCACTTGATGTAAAATGTAAGAACTTTGCAGCCATATAGGTCCACTTACCTCTGCCCTTTATGCTATAGTTACTATAGTTTTTATATATCCTATATAGCATATTATATATTATATCTACATATATGAGACTGACATTACAATTTTTGCTTTGCACAGTCATATTTATTCTTAAAAAATTAAATTATATTTACCCACATATTTACTATTTCTCACGTTCTTCATTCCTTTCAGAAGAGCTGAAATCCAACTGATTTTATTTCCTTTCAATCTGTAGAATTTTCTTAGCATTTCTTGTAGTGTAAGTCTGCTGGTAACTAACACTCAGTTTTCTTTTATCTTAAAATGTTTTTATTTCTTAATCATTCTTTAAGAATATTTTCACTGGAATATAGATTTCACAGTTGACAACATTTTTCTTTCAACATCTTATTGTTTCCATGTCTGTGGCCTCTGTTATTTCTAAGTGAGTGATCATTTGAGTCAACGTTTCTTTATGTATGTGCAATTTTTCTTGACTTTCAAAATTTTCTTTTTGTTTTAAGCACTTTGACTATGATGAAGCTAGGTGACGTTTTCTTTATATGTATCCTGCTTGGGGTTACTGAGCTTCATGAAACTGTAAATTTATGCCTTTCATCAAAATTTCTTCAAATATTTTTTCCAACTTCAGTTTTCCCTCTTCTTCTTTGGGGATTCCAGTCACACATAATTAGGCCCTGAGACTCTGTTTGTTTTATTATAATCTTTCCCCCAATCTGTCTGTCCTTCAGATTGGATAATTTCTATTGATTTGCCTTTCAGTTCATTGACTCTTTCTTGTTTCATCTCCAATCTGCTGTAAAGCCCAACTAATGACTTTTTAATTTTAAATATTGTATTTTTTAATTCTAGAATTTCTGTTTTTTAAAAAAATAGTTTCTATTTCTCTTGAGATTTTCTATTTATTTATCCAACTGTATTTTCCTTCACATCCTTGAGCATATTATAGAATCTTAGTCTGATGAATTCAGCATCTAGGTCATCTGAGGGAGGAACTGTCCCTGTCAACTGCTTTTTGAGTTTTGCTTTTTGCTCTTGAGTATGAGTTATATTTTTTCTGTTCCTCCATATATTTAGGTACTTTGGATTGTGTTCTGGACATTGTGAATGACATGTTTTAGAGAGTCTGGATTCTGTTATATTCCTCTGAAAAGCATCGTTTTTTGGAAACAATTAACTTGGTTAGACTCAAATCCAAGACTGTCTCCTATGCATGGATAGCACTTGAAATCCCAGTTCAATTCCTTTATTCTTAACTGTGCTGCTTGGAATCTATCCTGCACACTTGTAGTTCAGGTATCAGATAAAAATCTGGCAGAGTTTATAATCAGAATTTGGGGCTTCCTCTATCTGGCTGTCTTCTTCCTGAGATGTTCCACTCACTTTCTATCTGTGGTGGTTACTTGAATTTTGTCTTCTTCAGGAAAATGAAACAGAAAGCTTTTCTTCAAGTTTTGGCTGCCCCATAGATGGGAGTTTCTCTCAGCCTAGAGCTGTAAAAAACAGGAAACTCACTCAGTGTCATTTCCTTCTTCTAAGTGGTCACTCTCCAGTGCCTTCAGTGCTTTTTATACTTGTCCAGAATTTATCACTGCTAACTGTGGAAGGTTGACCCAACAGAAGCTACTCAGCCATCACCAGAAGCAGAACCCTGCACACATTTTTTCAAACCATCTCATAAATGCTATTTCCAATTTGAAATTAAAACACAAAACTACTCATTAAAAATAAGAAAACAAAGTAGTTTCTATTAGTAAATTAAAAAATATATTTTGATGATTTTTTTTTCCTTCTTCTTCTTCTCACCAAAGCCCCCCCAGTACATAGTTGTATACTCTAGTTGTGAGTGCCCAGATCTGGTTGTGCTGTGTGGGACGCCGCCTCAGCATGGCCTGATGAGCAGTGCCATGACTATGCCCAGGATCTGAACCAGCAAAACCCTGGGCTGCTGAAGCCGAGAGTGTGAACTTAGCCACTTGGCCACGGGGCCGGCCCCTATTTTGATAATTTTAAGGCCTAAACAATTTAAAAAATAGTTTCATGCTGCTAAGACACAATGAAACGAAATCTCTGGCTCCTATGACCCTAACATTATGGAGTAGATGGCTTTTACTGGGTTGATCTTCTTGCCATGGAAAAATTTAAAAAATTCTGAAAATGCTGGCTGGTCTAGTAAAAGTGTTTAGAAGTATTAACGGGGGTGCTGGCCCGGTGGCCGGGTGGTTGAGTTCACGTGCTCTGCTTCAGCGGCCCAGGGTTTCTCCAGTTCGAATCCTGGGCATGGACATGGCACATCGCTTATCAGGCCATGCTGAGGCAGCATCCCACATGCCACAACTAGAAGGACTCACAACTAAAAATACACAACTATGTACTGGGGGGCTTTGGGAGAAAAAGAAAAATAAAATCTTTAAAAAAAAAAAAAGAAGACGTATAAGGGGAAAGCTACTTGAGCTTAGGTGTAGATAAAAGATATCAACCCAAAGTTGTAAGCAGGGATTTTTCAAACGGGACAAGTGTGTGGTTGGGCAGCTCAGCAGCAGAATAGGAAATAAGACTTGGAGTATAAGAACTGGAGTAACGAACACAGGAAACTAAAGAAGCACCTCAGCTTAAGATGAATAAAGTAAATCCCCGTAAACCAAGAGAGAAATTATAACAATATTGGGAAGGTGACAATCATAACTATTACAGAGGATGAGGCTGCCTCTTTTTCTCTACCATCATCCTCCCCAAATTCTGCCTAAGTCATATTTCAGGTTGGTGGTAGACAGACACTAATAGTATTTTACCCTGTTTCTTTAATTATGGCCTAAGTTACCATAAACCACTGCTTTAGTCGTATAGGATCAGTCGGTCTGCATGAAAGATCAGAAATACAGTTTAGTTGAATGTTACTGTGTCTCTGCAAGATGCTGGTGCAGCCTCCCACCCCAATACACTAATTAATATGGATCAAGGGTTGAGTAAATTTGGGATAGAAAAATTTACATAGTAATTTAAACTGTTAGGAATTAGGAGAGAGAGAGAGATGGAGAGAGAGAGGGAGGGAGAAAGAGAATGCACTATTTGCAAATGGCTGACTGGGCTGGAAGAGAAGCTGATCTTGAGTATCAGACAATGATTCCTTTTATACTTTTATCCAGATATAAAATTCTGCATGTTCCTGGCCACAGATATGGCCTGTAAGTTTAACTTTTGTTCCCACCCTGCCTGTAAGTGGTCTTTTATACGGAGAATCCTAACTTGCCACCACAAGGACTAAGCATTTGCCATTGGTTTAAACATTTCTGTGCTAAGTTATTTTGTCCATTAAAAATATATCTTCTATATTTTCATAAATATACTTATTTTTTTCTAAAGTGGAAAGGAATATTAGAATAAAAATAATTTTATCAGTATGTGTTTTAATGTTAAAATTTGTATTATAATTCTGATAAAAAGTAAATACATTCAAATGTACCAGAGAAATCATACAAATGAAGGCAAAGCAAAAAGCAATAAAAAAAACTTAATGGGAGAGGAAGACCAATACTAACAATCATGTCAATAACTATAAACTATTTGTTTACCCTATAAAGAGTTTGAAAAAAATAACTTCATAATATTTTGTCTAAGTTAATGAGAGACAGTTGAAATGTTAGCAGTAGACAAAAAGTAAAAAGACAGTATTAAGTCTATCACAATCGTGCAAATAAAATTGAGATTGTAATAAAAGATACAGATTTCAGAGCAAAAACACCTATAATTTAAAAAATCATTACAGAATTTCAATAATATTTGTTCCAAAAATTTCTAAGAAAAACTAGCTAAATATTAGATGAAATGTAATCTTCAGATTTCAATTCTTATCAAAATGTGGGTTACATAAATAAAGCAGAGTCAAGTACAATTAATACAAAATATTTAAAAGAGAAATCCTGTTCTTCAATGATTCTTATTCTTTTTTGGATCACCGTTCCTTTTGAGAATTTCATTACATACATAGGGCCCCTCTCCAGATAAATTTTGCCAACAATTTCAGGTGTTCAAGAACTTCCTGAAGTTAGGTTAGAATCCACTAGTACACATTAAGATCATATTAGCTAACATTTATGTGCACTTCTCAATTGCTAGGCATTATAGGTAGCACTTTACAGGCACTTTCATTTAACCTTTATGGCATCCTTATAAAGTAGGAATTACTCTTATCATCATAACAACCTGTGAAATCAACACTGTCATTATTTCAATTTTATATATCAGGAGAGTGAAGCCTAGAGATGCTGATACTTGTTCAATGTCATACAGACAATAAGCAGGAGAGGTGGAATTTACATCCTTCTCTCTCTGATCTTAGGTTTCCAGCTCTTAATCACTATGATACACTGTCTCTAAGGTCTTTCCAAATTAACTAAAAAATCAATATAGCTGAAAAGAGAGATATAAACATGTCCCAAAGTATATCTAATCCCATTTTTTCATTTATACCACCATCTTTGCAAAAGAGAATTTGAAGTAGTAACAGAGATACACACAAAATAAAAAATAAAGATAGGAACGTGTGTATGTTTGGGGGAGGTGAGAAAGTGAAATGAACTAGAGGTACAGCCAGAGCCAAAAATGGAAGTCATAGCTCATCTATGATGGATACAGAGTGAGCCATGTATCTGCGTCTGAACAACACAGTAGTCAGAGAAAAAGGATAGAATCAACACTGTTTTACCTGGTACTGAGTTGTAGAAAAAAATCTTTTCTGAGGAACACTGTATAGACAATATCCTCAACAATATTATACAACAGTGACTTTAAGAGAAATGTTTCTTACAAGAAATTTCTTACAAATTTCTTGATGTAGGTCAAAGTGTAGGTTGGAAAAGACAGCTCTACCCAGGGTACAATGCAGCCCGTGTACGAAAGTCTGCAATGATCTTGATTTGACTGAGGGTAAAATGTAGAACAGAAAGAGAAATAGCACATCCTTCGGGTAATCTTTCTGGCAGTTAAGCTTTTGAATTTAACAGGTGAGGGTTTATTTTCTCTGACAAGAACCTGGAGTATGGAAATTCTGCATTGTTTTGTAGGCCAGATTCACATGCTCGGACAATCAAGCAGAGGGCAAAATGGAAAACTTCTGGCCTTCAGCAGCCTGAACAAGACAGATGTCTGAATTTTAGACTTTCCACCAAAGTGAGCTGAAGGAAGACTTATGGATAGAAATAACATCTAATTCACACTGATGTGTAAATATGCAATCTTTGAAACGTGGCTGGAGTCGAAACAAAATTTTCTTTGTTTTTGTTAAGAATGTTGCTACAATATCACAAGATTATGGAAACAGGCCAACACAGTCCTTGAGAAAACATATTGCTCTAAATACCTTTATTAGTTTACGAAATAATAAATTAAGTATCTACACTTATCTTACTTATTTAAACATGGAACAAAGTAAGAATGTTAAATATGTTAGAAAATCAAAAAAATGAAAGAGCAGAAAGAAACTATTCAAATTAACAATTATAATATTTAAAAATAAAGTAAGAGTTGCTACTTTGAAAAAGAGAACCAAATTATAGCAGTGTTCTAGTCGCTAAAAGAATAAAATGTAAATTAAAAAATAAGTAACGAGGGGCGAGCTCGGTGGTGTAGTGGTTGAGTTCGCATGCTCTACTTCGGCGGCTCGTGGTTTGTGGGTTCGGATCCCAGGAGTGGACCTATACACAACTCATCAGGCCACGCAGTGGTGGCGTCCCATATGCAAAATAGAGGAAGACTGGCATGGATGTTACCTCGGGGACAGTCTTCCTCAAGCAAGAAGAGGAAGACTGGCAACACATGTTAGCTCAGGGCCAATATTCCTCACCAAAAAGAAAAGGTAATGAAAAAGATAACATAAAAGATACCTAAGTGCTCTGTAAACTGAGACTGGGGTAGACAGTTCTAGATGTAATTACTAAAACCCCTAACTCACTCTTATTAAAAAAAAAAGCAAAACAAAACTGATTTTGAAGAAAATTAACATGGAAGCTGACAATCTTTTTGAAAACCACTCAATGGTCTCTCAGTAAGACAACAGTTAAATTTTGGCATATGATGAAATTTTGTGCAGCCTTGAAAAGAGTTTTTAATAGCATGAGAAAATGCTTTACTAATATAAGGGGAAAAGCAGGATATAACATTACATTTATATTGAGTTTCAAACACAGTGAAGTGTAAGTGATGACATTACTAGTTTTTAAAAAAAAGCTTTTTATTTTACTGAAATCATAATAGTTTATAACATTGTGAAATTTCAGTTGTACATTATTATTTGTCAGTCCAATATATATAAGTGTCCCTTTACCCCTTATGCCCACCTCCAACCCCCTTCCCCTCTGGTAACGACTAATCTGTTCCCCTTATCCATGTGTTTGTTTATCTTCCAGATATGAATGAAATCATATGGAATTTGTCTTTCTCTGTCTGGCTTATTTTGCTTAGCATAATACCCTCAAGGTCCATCCATGTTGTTGCAAATGGGATGATTTTGTTCTTTTTTATGGTTGAGTAGTATTCCATTGTATACATATGCCACACCTTGTTTATCCATTCATCAGTCATTGGGCATGTAGGTTGCTTCCACGTCTTGGCTATTGTGAATAATGCTGCAATGAACAAAGGGGTGCATAAGTCCCTTTGAATTGTTGATTTCAGGTTCTTTGGATAAATAGCCAGTAGTGGGATAACTGGGTCATATGGTATTTCTATTTTTAATTTTTTGAGAAATCTTCATACTGTTTTCCATAGTGGCTGCACCAGTTGGCATTCCCACCAGCAGTGGATGAGGGATCCCTTTTCTCTACACCCTCTCCAACATTTGTTGTTTTTTTTCTTGGTGATTATAGCCATTCTGACAGGTGTAAGCTGATATCTAAGTGTAGTTTTGATGTGCATTTCCCTGATGATTAGTGATGATGAACATCTCTTCATGTGCCTGTTGGCCATCTGTATACCTTCTTTGGAAAAATGTATGTTCATATCCTTTGCCCGGTTTTTGATTGGGTTGTTTGTTTTTTTGTTGTTGAGTTGTATGAGTTCTTTATATATTTTTGAGATTAACCCCTTGTTGGATATATGATTTGCAACTATTTTCTCCCAGTTGGTAGGTTGTCTTTTCATTTTGTTCCTGGTTTCCTTTGCCTTGTACAGGCTCTTTAGTCAGATGAAGTCCCATTTGTTTATTTTTTCTATTGTTTCTCTTGCCCAAGCAGACATGGTATTCAAAAAGATCCTTCTAAGACCAATGTCAAAGAGTGTACTGCCTATATTTTCTTCTAGGAATTTTATGGCTTCATATCTTACATTCAAATCTTTAATCCATTTTGAGTTAATTTTTGCATATGGTGCAAGATAATGGTCTACGTTCATTCCTTTGCATGTGGCTGTCCAGTTTTCCCAACATCATTGAAGAGACTTCCCTTTCTCCATGTTATGTTCTTGGCCCCTTTGTTGAAGATTAGCTGTCCGTAGATGTGTGGTTTTATTTCTGGGCTTTCAATACTGTTCTATTGATCTATGTGTCTGTTTTTATACCAGTACTGTGCTGTTTTGATTACTATAGCTTTTAGTATACATATATATATATATATTTTTTTTTTTGAGGAAGATTAGCCCTGAACTAACATCCACCGCCAATCCTCCTCCGTTTTTTTTTTTTTTTTTGCTGAGCTAACATCCATGCCCATCTTCCTCTGCTTTATATGTGGGACGCCTGCCACATCATAGCTTGATAAGCAGTGTGTAGGTCTGCACCCAGGATCTGAACCAGCAAACCCTGGGCTGCCGAAGCAGAGCATGCGAACTTAATCACCATGCCACTGGGCTGGCCCCAGCTTTTAGTATATTTTGAAGTTAGGGATTGGGATGCCTCCAGCTTTGTTCTTTTTTCTCAGGACTGCTTTGTCTATTTAGTGTTTTTTCTTGTTCCATATAAATTTTAGGATTCTTTGTTTTATTTCTTTGAAGAATGTCATTGGGATTCTGATTAGGATTGCATTGTATCTGTAGATTGCTTTAGGTAGTATGGCTATTTTAACTATGTTTATTCTTCCAATCCATGGGCTTGGAATATCTTTCTATTTCTGTACATCTTCTTTGATTTCTTTCAATAATGTCTTAGTTTTCAGTGTATAGGTCTTTCACCTCTTTGGTTAAATTTACTCCTATTTTATTCTTTTCATTGTGATTGTAAGTGGGATCATCGTCTTGACTTCTCTTTCTGCTACTTTGTTATTAGTGTATAGAAATGCAACAGATTTTTGTAGTTGATTTTGTACCCTGCAACTTTGCAGTAGTTGTTGATTATTTCTAACAGTTTTCTGATGGATTCTGTAGGGTTTTCTCTTTATAGAAGCATGTCATCTGCAAACAGCAAGAGTTTCATTCCTTCCTTTCCAATTTGGATTCCTTTTCTTTTTCTTGCCTAATTGTTCTAGCCAAAACCTCTATGGTTTTGTATTATGTTGAATAGGAATGGCAAAAGTGGGCACCCTTGTCTTGTTCCTGTTCTCAAGAGGGATGGTTTTAGTTTTTCACTGTTAAGAATGCTGTTGGCTGGGGGGCTGGCCCCGTGGTCGAGTGGTTAAGTTCGCGCGCTCCGCTGCAGGCAGCCCAGTGTTTCGTTGGTTCGAATCCTGGGTGCGGACATGGCACTGCTCATCAAACCACACTGAGGCAGCGTCCCACATGCCACAACTAGACGGACCCACAACGAAGAATATACAACTATGTACTGGGGGCTTTGGGGAGAAAAAGGAAAAAAATAAAATCTTTAAAAAAAAAAAAAGAGTGCTGTTGGCTGTTGGTTTGTCATGTATGGGCTTTATTATGTTGAGGTACTTTATTTCTATACCCATTTTATTTAGAAGTTTTTTTTTTATCATAAATTGATGTTGGATCTTGTCAAATGCTTTCTCAGTGTCTATTGAGAGGATCATGTGATTTTTATTCCTCATTATGTTGATATGGTTTATCACATTGATTGATTTCCAGATGTTGAACCATCCCTGTGTCCCTGGTATTAATCCCACTTGATCATGGTGTATGATCCTTTTGATATATTGCTGTCTTTGGTTTGCCAATATTTTGTTGAGGGTTTTTGCATCTATGTTCATCAGTGATATTTACCTGTAATTTTCCTTCTTTGTGTTGTCTTTGTTTTTGGTATCAGGGTGATGTTGGCTTTGTAAAATGTGTTAGGAAGTGTTCCATCTTCTTCAATTTTTTGGAATAGTTTGAGAAGGACATGTACTAAATCTTCTTTGAATGTTGGGTAGAATTCTCCAGAGAAGCCACCTGGTCCTGGACTTTTATCTTTTGGGAGGTTTTTGCTTACTGTTTCAATCTTTTACTTGTGATTTGTCTATTCAGATTCTCTATTTCTTCTTGGTTCAGTTTTGGGAGGTTGTAGGAGTCTAAGAATTTATCCCTTTCTTCTAGATTGTCCAATTTGTTGGCATATAGTTTTTCATAGTATTCTCTTATAATCCTTTGTATTTCTGTGCTATCCATTGTAATTTCTCCTCTTTCATCTCTAATTTTATTTATTTGAGACTTCTCTCTTTTTTTCTTAGTGAGTCTGGCTAAGGAGTTGTTAATTTTGTTTATCTTCTCAAAGAAATAGCTCTTAGTTTCATTGATCCTTTCTACTGTTTTTTTTTGGTTTCAATTTCATTTATTTCTGCTCTAATTTTTATTATTTCCCTCCTTCTGCTGACTTTGGGCTTTGTTTTCTCTTCTTTTTCTAGTTCTGTTAGGTGTAGCTTAAGATTGCTTATTTGAGATTTTTTTTTGTTTGTCAAGTAGGCCTGTATTGCTATGAATTTCCCTCTTAGGACCACTTTTGCTTCATCTCATATGAGTTGGTATGGTGTATTTTCATATTCATTGTCTTCAGAGATTTTTTATTTCTCCTTTAATTTCTTCAATGATCCTATGGTTTTTTCAGCAGCATGTTGTTTAGTCTCCACATGTTTGTTATTTTGCTAGCTTTTTTCTTGTAGTTGAGTTCTAGTTTCATAGCATTATGGTCAGGAAAGGTGCTTGATATGATTTCAATCTTCTTAACTTTATTGAGGCTTGCCTTGTTTCCCAACATATGGTCTATCCTTGAGAATGTTCCATGTGCACTTGAGAAGAATGTGTCTTCTGCTGTTTTTGGATGGAGAGTTCTATATATATCTATTAAGTCCATCTGGTCCAGTTTTTCATTTAGTTCCACTATTTCATTGTTGACTTTGTCTGGATGATCCATCCATTGATGAAAGCGAGGTGTTAAGGTGCCCTACCATCATCATGTTGCTGTTAATATCTCCTTTTAGGTTTGTTAATAGTGGCTTTATGTACTTTGGTGCTCCTGTTTTGGGTTTATATATATTTATAAGTGTTATGTCTTCCTGGTGGAGTGTCCCTTTTATCATTATACACTGCCCATCTTTGTCTCTCATTGTATTTTTTTATCTTGAAGTCTACTTTGTCTAAGTACGGCAACACCTGGTTTTTTTGTTTGCCACTAGCTTGGAGTATGGTCTTTCAGCCCTTCACTCTGAGCCTGTGTTTGTCTTCAGAATTGAGATGTGTTTCCTGAAGGTGACATCCTGTTGGGTCTTGTTTTTTGATCCATCCAGCCACTCTGTGTCTTTGATTGGAGAATGCTGTTTACATTTAGAGTGATTATTGATATATGAGGGCTCTCTGCTGCTATTTTATCACTTGTTTTATGGTTGTTCTGTATTTT
The DNA here is from genome assembly GCF_041296235.1 of Equus asinus. Taxonomy (NCBI): domain Eukaryota; kingdom Metazoa; phylum Chordata; class Mammalia; order Perissodactyla; family Equidae; genus Equus; species Equus asinus. The sequence continues at coordinate 64,011,449 of NC_091796.1, read as the reverse complement.
CCTTATTTCTTGTCCTGTGTAATTTGGACTGTCAATTCACTTTGGTGGCTCCCTCGGATGGTTTTTTCAGTTTTTTCTTTATTTATCATTTGTGTCTCTGTTCTGATTTTTTATTTAGTGGTTACCATGGGGTTTGTATAAAAGACCTCATGGATGAAGTAATCCATTTTCTGATAGCCTTTTATTCCCTTAGTCTAAGGAGGTTCCATCCTTTTTCTCTTCCCCTTCTAATTTGTTGTGTCACAACTTATTCTGTTTTGTGTTGGGAGTTTGTGGTTAAAGTGAAGTGATTATATTTATTCTTGATGTTTTCCTTCCCTTTATTTTCAATGTTATAATTAAGTGTTTACTACTCTGTTCTAATAGAGAGTTGCAGTTTTCTGATTTTGTCTGCCTATTTATCTCCTTGCTCAAGAATTTGTAAACCCTTTCTTTTTATTTTCAGGTATGAGGACCTTCTTGATCACATCTTGTAAGGAAGGGTCTTGTGATGAACTCCCTCAGCTTTTGTTTATCTGGGAAAGTTTTTATTTCTCCAACATATCTGAAGGATATTTTCACTGCATAGAGTATTCTTGGCTGAAAGTTTTTATCTTTAAGAATTTTGAATATATCATTCCATCCTCTCCTAGAAAAAATGATGGTTAGATGCCATGAAGTAGGTGGCAATGCCTTAACCATATGTGTGTTGTCAGGACCAAGGGCCTCTTACATCCTTGTCATGGGGAGTGCTTTCTTACAACACTGTTGCTTTTTTTTTTTTATTTTAAATCATATTCTTTCATATTAACAAGTTTTAACAATCAGAAAAAAAATTTTTTATAATAAAAGTACAGTTAACTGCCTATAAAACAGCACTTTTAATAGAAATAAAATCAGTTAATGGAGAAAACAAAAAAAACCCCAAGAAAACTTACCAACAACCACCTTCTGCCAAATGGATAATGGAAGAATTTGTTCAAATTTTCTAAGAACAAGCCCATGTCAAAATATGATGATAAAGACATTAGCAATTAACATTTTTTTTAGTGCCAACCAGTACACTATGGCTTTCCACACATTATCATTTATCCTTGCAACATTACTAGGGAGATAGTTACTATAATTTTCTCCAGTTTAAAGATGGACAGAGAGGTTAAAGTCATAGAGTTAATAAATGGCAGAGCTCTGATTTAAATCTAGGCAATATGACTCTAGAGGTTGAGTTCACATTGTTTTGTATTACAGTGTGTGTTACCTATCTCAGTTTATGAGATAAATATGCTTATATTCTAAAACCTGACAAGGACACAAGAAAAAAAAGAGATTGGTTAATTTTACTTCAAGTCTAGGTTTAACAAAATTTTAAATAATATCATAATAACTGAAATACAAAACATTAAAGGAAATGATAAAATAGAGTTTACCTCAAAAATTCAAGGAACATAAGGAAATCTAGTCAAATAATTTACCATATTTATAAGACAAATAGAAAACCAAAATTGTAGCAATGTGAATAGTTTCTGAGAAGGATTTAATAATATTAAACACCTATTCTTAACTAAACACACACAAAACTTATGATAGCTATCATTCTTAATAAAAGTAACATTTTAATATAAACCGAAAACACATATGCCAAATATATAAAGAATGAACGCTCAGATTCTGCTTTGTAAATCATTGAGAAATAGTTTACACATATAGAAATATGGATAGTAAATCTCTACTTGAAAACATATATATGCATATCAATTAAAAAAATTTAAATTAAAACATCTAAGGCATACATTAATGAAAATAGCCAAAATAAAAAAAATTTGAACTCAAATATTGATGGAGCAGAGGAAATGAAGTACATTTATACAATGAAGATAGCATTATAAAATGGTTTATTCTTTTGGAGGGTAGTATGACAAAATCTAGTAAGAATATATGTGGAATAATGTCATTAATAAGCATACAATTATACTCATGCAAATTACAACTATTTAAAAATGCGTACCTAAAAGATTACAGTCCTGCATCACTTAACAATGGGGATACATTCTGAGAAATGCATCCTTAGATAATTTTGTTGTTTTGTGAACATCACAGAGTGCACTTACACAACCTAGATGGTGTAGCCTACTACACACCTAGGCCATATGGTACTAATCTTATGGAACCACTGTCATATATTGGGACCTTTGTTGACCAAAATGTCATTAAGCAGGGCATGACTGTGTAAGTAAATATAGGGCAATGTAAATGGAGTCAAGGCATGGTTATAAAGAACAGTGACTACTAATAGACACCTGTGGTCAGACTTGAGTTTGAATCCTGGTTCAAGCGTGTGATCTCGGGCATTTTTAGTGATTAAATTTGCTCTTGACACAACCCTGTCATGAAAGCTCATTTTGTTACTAGGGTAAAGCTGCTCTGGCAAAGACTGTATGCAAACATGGAAACGTTATCTATTCGACAAATAATTACTGAACACCTAGTATATGCCAGGCATTATTTTAGACAAAAGGGATAGAAAAATGAACAACACAGACAAGAACTACTTTCAGAGTTTACACTTGAGGAGGGAGAAGCAGAAAATAAGTATGCAAACAAATGAACAAATAATTTTGGCTACTGATAAATGCTATGAAGATAACAAAAGAAGGTGATGGATATAGTAATCAGAGTGGAGAGTTAACTTGAGTTGAGTGGTTAGGAAAGGTGACATCTGAGCTGAGACCTGAATGCCCAGAAACCATCACATGCATAGCTCTAGGAAGTACAATTTGGGCAGAAGGAACGTCACATACAGAGCCCAGGGCAAGAATGAACTTGCTGTGTATTCTCTGGTGAGGAACTGGGGGGAAAAGCCCATGTGACTGGAACAGCGAAGAGGAGAGTGGTAGGAGGTGAGGTGAGAAAGCTAGAGAGGGGCCTAGGTCACGCAAGAGCTTATAAGCCACACTTCCTCTGCCTCTCAAACTCCCCCACACCCCACTTTTTTTTGCAAAAGAGGGATAGGACCACCTCATAGAATTATGAGATAATGTGAAAAGCAACTAGAGCAGGCCTGGTGCACAGTAGAGACAGATAGTTATACTCATTAGGTTTCTTTCCTGTCAAGTTGTTCAAATAGAAAACAACAGATAGAAGAAATTTTTTAAATGAAAAAGTTGACAGGAGTTACTGTTAGGAAACAAGGAATGAAGTAACAATCAGAGTATTTCAAATTTGAGTCTGAATCAATAGGAGAACGATGACAATGACAAAGTTAGAGAGATAGAGAGGTACAGATTGTGAGTGGGAAGAGAATGAGGTAGTTAGGCTGGTGAAAATATGCACAAGGCACCTTAAGTACCTAATGGGATAGAAATAAAAATGCGTATGTCATCATTCAGATAAAATTAATTGACCCTCAAGTGGGAGGAACCGAGGGAGCTCTGAATAATAAATGGCTCTGCCTTCTAGAGCTCAGAGGTTAGTCAGAAAAATTAGACATGCACACATAAATGCTACATAGTATCTACTGATATGTACACACAAATGCTACATAGTACACGTTGATATGTGCCCTGAGAGGAACAAATACAATTTTTAGAGAATTTGGACACAGAGTTATTTCTAAATTTTATTTTGGAGATGGAGGACAAGGGACCAAATTCAGTTCATAAAAAGGGGAAACATTAGAGTTCTGCCTTTCAAGTTGGGTAAGATACGGACAAGCAGGCATGGAGCAGTGGGAGGGGAAAAGCATTCCTGGAAGATGAAACAGCCTGAGGACAGAGAGCCAGGAAAACATACTGTGTGCCATACGGAAATCAGGTGGGTAAGATTTGGCTGAGACAAATTATGGAGGATCTCATTATCATAGAATATGTGGAAGAATGAAGAATAAAAAGGAGAAAAGCAAAAGATCAAAGTCTGAGCTTTCAGGAAATGCTCTCAGGACAGCAAGAAACGGCCAGGTCGAAAATGGGGAGGAGGTGGATGCTTAACCGACACTTGTGGATTGAAGAAAAGAAACGGCCACTGCTACATATGGTTATAGAAGTCAAAAATAAAAAGTGAGCCTAGTCTTTTTACAAAGAGAACATGAAAGCAAGACGACGTACTCTGAGAATAAAAAAGTTTATAACCTAGTTAGAAAGATCAAGAACTACCCAACAGTACAATATAATACAAATAATCTAGCATCTCATATGATATTTACCTTTATAGGTAGGAATTGGACATGTCTCTCTGTAGTGTTCCTAGAGAATTCTGAATCCATGCAGCTTTTAAATTTAATACTTTAAAAATAATAAAAATAAAAAGTGAATACCTTTCACATAATAGTTAGGGGAAGATGTTTGAAATAATTCTGGAGGAGTTATCAGAAGAACTTTTCTTCTCAGATGGGCAACTTTACTATATTCAGAGAATTATCTATTTCAAAGCAAGTAAAACCACACTTAGCAAGTTGCTAGTTATCCAGAAAAGAAGCCCTTTAAATTCAACCACTTCTATTTATGCTTTATCACTAGACAAGCAAGATGCATGAATTCTATGGCGATGTTATTACACTAAGTGAAGATGCTGTTGCGACACCAAAAGATTATGTACCATAAGAGTGATAGTATTTTTTTAACAGTATTATTATTATTAGCTAAAATATTTAAATTTTACAAACAACTTTTTAGAATTGAAGTCAAATAAAATAATTTTCCAGGTAAGATTAATAGGTTTGAAAGTCAGTTTCTCTCTCTCCACCTCCCCATTTATATTTACATATTTATTTTGCATTCTACTGATACATGTTTAAAAAGTAAAATTATCATCTCCACCTAAATTTAAAGGACAAGTTGGTTACCATACATTTAATTGTAGTACCTTACTTTACTAGGACTATGTTAAGGATAACAACAATACAGATGTCTAAAAATATTTCAGAGATTGTTCTGTTTAAGACACTATCTTGCTTATCTTCAGTGAACAGGCAATCATGCCAAACTAAAGCAAGCTCGTGTGTATGTATAAACCCACACCCCCAACACCCACCAATCTATACCCCCACACCCACTGCTGCACATACACTGCAATGACCAATTTACTGCTCAACCACGCTGTCAATCAACAACAGTAGAAAGTTCCCTGGTTCTTTGTTAATGGGTTAGCATTTGGCTTCTGTTTGCTGGTCCAAAGTATAAAGAAAGGGAGAAGCAAGGCATTTATAAATTTAGTGACATGACTGACTGTTTCAAATATCATGGGGACTTTATATTATGGGGTGAAGTACCATTTTATAGACTTTTATACAAATAAACAGCATTTTACCAACATGATATCTTAACATTGCTAACCCAAATGCATGAAGACATAATCTGGTAAAGTTATTTAATGGCAATACTGCCACCCTTACTGGATAAAATCCTAAGTTGTTAGTGTGGCTTTATATATTAGACTATTTTTGATACATTCATAAATATATTCTGGTTTATTTCATTTAATTAGTCTCCAGTGCAGAGGATATAAGTCATAGAAAGTACAATATGTTCAGTATAAGCTTCCTTATTAAAAAATCATTGTTTAGTAAGGGCCAAATTTTGAATACATTTTAATTTCTAGTGATCATTCTCTCATGCTCAAAATGTACCTGACATTCAGAATACTTTTTAAAAAAAACATAAACTTTCCAATAAAAGATGGTTCATAGGATAAGGATTTGAAGTAAGATTTTCAAGTGTAAATTTAAGAAATATACTTACCTTTGATTCGAGGTAGACATTTGCTGATGACATTTTTGTAACTTTGCATATGTAATTAACTAAAGAGATGGCACAAAGAATAAATAGGCTATCATTAATTAATGCTCGAACAAACACAGTCCATTTCAACTGATTTTCTGGGACATCTCCATGGACTAGCATTGCACAAGTCAAGTTCACCACTAAAAAGAGAAGGCTTGCCAATATAAAGCCCAAATGCAGTAGAATTCTGAAAGAAAAAAAATGAGTTTATTAGGTGTTTATAAAACTAAAATGTTTGTAACTTCATTAAATACAAATTTAATGATCACTCAGAGTTAGTTGGCCTATCTTTACTGTTATGAAATTAGGATCTAAACCATTTTAAAATAGCATTAGATTTTAAAGCATTAATTTAAAAATAATCTCATGTGGACCTGAATTCAGTTGCCTCTACCAAGAAGAATAATATAGGACTATTTTAACACTATTTCAAGTAATCCTGAGTTTTTCATTTTTATAACTATTAAGCATATTTTTTTACCTTTCCATTCCAAGAATTACCAGGCTCTTATAATGTGCCTGGAAAATTAATATACTGTACCTAAGTTTAAATACATCACTAATATTAAATTGAAGAAGTAAGGGAAATGTGTTTTAAACAATGTTCAATCTTATGAACATCTGATTATCCATAGCAAACATTGCTTTCAAACACAACTAAAGAATCAACAGGGACAGTATATGTAGAGTTTCAAGCACTCGTCAATACTTCATCTTCTTAAAAGGTTGCATATTTACTATGCATACCGAGCAACTCTGAGAATGAAATGCTTAACTACTTCCCCCTAAGAAAAGTTAGACCACCTCATAAAAACTCTTCAGGTAAGGTGTGGCTATCTGTGTCAAGTAGCTATAACAGTTATCCCAGTTCAAATACATTTATATCCCAAGTTAATGTGTTCCAGAAATTTATTTGCATGCTAATATCTTCTATTTTGGGTCACTTTCAATAGGGAATAATAAAGCACTGTCTACCTTTATAAATATTTTACACGAGGTAAATTGAAGATAATGTGTAATCTGTAACAAGCAATCTTTGTTAAGTGTACATGGAAAGTACAAACAGCACAAAGTACAAAGTACAAAGATTTTAGTTTGAAAGTTTAGATATTAATATTCTCTCAGATTAAATAATAAAGATAATTACAGTTTGAAGTCCAAAATGGACCTTGAAATTATTCATATATCGAGGGGATTATAGTAGTTTAGGAAACCAAAGTATAGAGTTGTTAACTGAGTTGCATAGTTGGCAAGGCAGTGGGAAAATTGGTTTGAAACCGAAGCCTCCTGACTTCCCAGCTTAGCACTCTCATTCCTGAGGTTAATTGGGACTGAAACATTACTTATTTCATGGAACTATACTATACATTCTCATCCAAAACAACATAATCTAACTTTATTATTTGTGGACTCTCTGAAACTACATCTGACACCTGAAGTGGGACAGTGGCAGAGCAGCAAAAAAAAGGTGTTAGGCGGCAGTATGGCTGAAGGGGGAGACTGAGTTACTCAACTCACCTCTGCGAACTAATCTAACTACTTGATTTTTCTACACAACTGCTAAGGTATCCTCAACTACCATACCCTTCTACCTTGAGAAGCCTACTGTGAAAAAAATTTAGATCCTGCTACTCATGAAACTTACTTGTGTTTGTCAAGTTCAGTGGCACATCTGACTTTACATATAACCTATAGAGACAATATAAAAAGAAAGTTTTCAAAACGTGTAATATAGTATTTTTTTTTTAATTTTTATTTTTTTTGGATGTACATCATATTTCAAATTCTGGATACATTACATCATGTTCACCACCCGAACACTAATTATAGTGCATCCCCTCACATGTGAGACTAATCACCCCTTTTATCCTCCCCCCTCCCCCCTTCCCCAATGGTAACCACCAGTCCAATCTCCAATGCTAAGTGATTTTTTTGTCATTGTTGTTTTTATCTTCTACTTATGAGTGAGATCACATGGTATTTGACTTTCTCCCTCTGACTTATTTCACTCAGCATAATACCCTCAAGGACCATCCATGTTGTCACAAATGGCCAGATTTCATCATTTCTTATGGCTGAGTGGTATTCCATCGTGTATAAATACCACATCTTTATCCATTCATCCCTTGTTGGGCACCTAGGTTGCTTCCAAGTTTTGGCTATTGTGTATAATGCTGCAGTGAACATAGGAGTGCAAATATCTTTATGCCTTTGTGTTTTCAAGTTCTTTGGATAAATACCCAGCAGTGGGATAGCTGGATCATATGGTAGATCCATCCTTAATTTTCTGAGGATACTCCAAACTGCTTTCCATAGTGGCTGCACCAGTTTGCACTGCCACCAGCAGTGAACAAGGGGTCCCTTCTCTCCACACCCTCTCCAACATTTGTTGTTTCCTGTCTTGTTAATTATAGCCATTCTGACCGGAGTGAGGTGATCCAAAAAAAAAAAAAAGAGGCCGTTCTCATATAGTATTCTTCAATTTGTTTTGACTGTGTGTTTCAAAGTGATACAACTCCCAACGATAACAGATAGCAAGCAAAGTTCAAATGTTAACAGCTGCACCACCGTGAAGCAAAAATAGGCAAAGAGCCAAAGCCTTAAAACAATTAATTAATAACTATCTTTGTTATAGTCTTTTTAAAAAATTGAGATATAATCAACATATAACATTATATTAGTTTCAGGTATACTAGATAATGATTTTATATTTGCATATATTGTGAAATCATCACAATAAGTCTAGTTACCATCTACTACCACACATAGTTACAAATTATTTTTTCTTGTGATGAGAACTTTTAAGATTTATTCTCTTAGCAACTTTCAAATATACAATACAGTATTACTAACTATAGTTATCATGCCGTACATTACATCCCCATGACTTATTTATTTTACAGCTGGAAGTTTGTACCTTTTAACTACCTTCACCCATTTCACCCACCCCTCTACTCCCCACTCCTTGGCAACCACCAATCTGTTCTCTGTACCTATAAGTTTTTTTGTTTTTACAGATTCCACATATAAGTGAGATCATACAGTATTTGCCTTTCTCTGACATTTCACTTGGCATAACGCCCTTAGGGTCCATCCATGTTGTTGCAAATGGCAAGATTTCCTTCTTTTTTATGACTGAATAATATTCCAGTGTGTGTGTGTGTATGACATTTTCTTTATCCATTCATCCTTGGATGGACATTTAGGTTGTTTTCATATCTTGGCTATTGCAAATAATGTTGTAATAAACACGGGGGTGCATATATCTTTTTTGTTTTCTTCAGATAAATACTCTGAAGTAGAATTGCTGGATTTCTTAAGTGTCTACCTTTAAAAATTTAAACAGAATTAATTCAGTTTAGACATTTATTAAAGTTTTATTATAAGCCAGATATTGTGCTGGATGGCTTGCCACCTAATCTAAACTTCATTATATTACTCACACTTTGTCCTAAAACAAAACTACTTACTTAAATAGGAATATGACTGAGTGTTCTCCAAAGATTATTTTCCCCTAAGATGAAATGAAGTAGTAAAAGGAAACAAGGGATGAAAAATAAACACAAATATAATGAACGTATATCATATTTAATAAACTTGCTTCCTTCACAAAGCCTTGCAAAATGCAGGTTCCAAATACTTGTTGAATAAAGTTAAGCAGATAGGTAAGTAGAATTTGAAGTAAGCATGGTAAATTCTGAGAGCATAGTGTGGAAGGTTTCAATTACTTACTGGTGAATTTGGAATTTATTATTTAGATAATGTGAAGATAGTGAAGATTTTTATGAAGGCGCTCCAAAATATGGAATTTCATCAATCTGGCATCAATGTACAGGCTACTTACAGAGATACTACAGACCAGAAGTAGAAAGACTAGTTATAAGACTACTGAAATAGAGTATGAATTTTGGGGGCCTGGAAAGAAAGAGGCAAATACCAAACATTATAAAGAAAAATAATGTACTTGGTAATTAGTAAGTTAACATTTACTGAGCACATACTATGAAGCATGCCATGGATTCAAAAATAGAATAACTGTTTCTGCTCTCAAAGAGCTCAGTATATGGAATAAACAAACCATTTATTTTGACACATTGTGATATCACTGCAAAAGATGCTATCACAACACCTAGGAAGAGAGAAAGGCTAATTCAGTCCCGGAAATGGTAAGAGGTAAGGGGAAAAGGGAAAGACTGTATAAAGAGTCAGGGAGGACTTCTCAAAGGAAGTCACATTTGAGCCAAGTCATGAAGGGTAAATGAGAATAGGTAAATACTCAGGCAAAGGTAGTAGCCTGTGCATCTATTCATATCTATCATATTTTGGTTAACAGTACCAACATCTCCCAGAAGCTGAATGTGATAGAGGAGTCTAAAATATTATCCTATTAGTTTCTACACTGTACTCTTTAACTCATTCTCAGATGCTTTTTTCCCTCTATCTTCACTACTACAGTAGGTTATTACAACAGCCTTTTAATTGGTCTCTCTGCCTCCATTCTTAACTGCATCTATATTTTTAGACAACTGTTCATTTTTCTACTTTTCCTTTACTGTCTATGATTTATTTTTAAAATTGTAGTAAAATAAGTATGTAATAAAATTTACCATTTAACCATTTTTAAGTGTACAGTTCAGTTACATTAAGTCCATTTACACTGTTGTGCAACCATCACCATCATCCATCTTCAGAAGTTTTGCATCCTCCCAAACTGAAACTCCATACCTGTTAAACAATAACTCCCCACCCCTCCCTCCTCCAGCCCCTGGCCCTGCCATTCTACATTTTGTCTCCACGAATTTGACTACTCTAGGCATCTCACACAAGGGGATTCATACAATATTTGTCCTTTTGTGACTGGCTTATTTCACTCAGCATAATGTCTTCAAGGTTCATCCATGTTGTAGCATGTGTCAGAATTTACTTCCTTTTTAAGGCTGAATAATATTCCATTGTTTGCATATACCACATTTTGTTTATCCATTCATTCATCAGCGGACAGGTGAGTAGCTTCCATCTTTTGGATATTGTGAATAATGCTTCTATGAACATGTTCTATATATGATTAAAAAAAATCATTTGAGAGTAAGTTGCATATGTGATGCTCCTTTACCTCTAAATACTTCAATATATACTTCCTTAAGAAAGGAAATTCTCTTATGTAACCACTGTACAATTAGAAAAATCATAAAGTTGAATATTGATACAATACTACTATTTAATCTGCAGACCTTATTCAGATTTTGCAAATTGTCCCAGAAATGCTGTTTATGGGGGTAAAAAAATTCAGGATTATGTATTACATACAGATTTCATATGCATTTAACCTCCTTTAATTTTCATTTATTTCCCTTTGTCTTTCATGATATTCACAGTTTTGAAGAGTACAGACCAGTGATTTTGTAGAATGCTACTCAGTCTGAGTTTATCTGATGTTTCCTTATGATTAGATTCAGGAAATGCATTTTGGTAGGAATACCACAGAAATGATGATGCTGCATTCTTCTCAGTGCATTATATCAGGAGGTTCAGGATGTTAATTTGTCCCATTAGTGTGACATTAACTTTGATCAACTGGTTAAGGTGGTACCTACCAGGTTTCTCCACTATTAAGTTACTATTTTTCCCAATCTAATAAGTATCATGTGGAGACATACTATTTAGAGACTATGTAATTATCTTTTATTCTTCAAACTTTCATCCACTAGTTTTAGCCTAAATAAATTATTATTATGATGGAGCAACTTCTAAAAAGTAAACCTGATCATACTATTCCAGGAAAAAGCCCACACTTCATTGATACATAAAAGGTCTTTATCTAGTCCCACCTTCCCATCATTGTATCCTTTTATCCCCATCTTCAATTTTATGGTCTGGTCATTCCGAATTATTTACAGCTCTGCAAATAAGGGGTTCAATTTCACATCTCTGTGTCTTTGTACATGTTTTTACTTTACTTGAAATATGTTTTCATGGTCATATAACAAATCCCAACTTATCCTTCAAGACTTTACTCGAGTGTCATCTTTTATATTGTCACCTTAAGTGCCTTAGGAAGAGAGAAACCACTCTGTATCCTAGCATATGGTATTTATTTACAGATTTATTTATCTCTTAAGAGAGACCATAACTTACTGATACTTATAGGCCTAGCGCCTAGCATAACGCCTGGTTCAAACTAGGTTTTCAGAAATTGTTTGAACAAATGAACAGTGAATTTAGGCCAAAGCAAGTACTTTGGCATCACGGTGTGGGGTGAGTGAGAAATACAGCAGAAGTTGAAACTGGAGGGGCAAGCAGTTGTCCAATCATGGAGGATTTGTATAAAAATGCTAAAGAATTAGGCTTTAACTCCCACAAACTCTGTAATATGATTTTATGTTTGAGTGATTTCTTAGGTGACAGCATAGAAAATGGATTAGAATGGTGCAAAGAATTCCAGTTAAAAGACTGTTCTCATGTTTTGAATCTAAAGAACTGATAGAACGAGGGCCCCAATGGCAAAAATTTTAAAAAGTCAGACCATGGAATTGATTTTTAGTTTTAAAATTTATTACATACAGGCAGAAATACTGAGAAGGCACATGAGTTTTGGAATGTAAGAAGAAAATTCTAGTCACCTACAGAGGTGACAGCTGAAACTCAAAGTAGAAGACATTTGAGGGAACAAATGTAGACTGAAAAGTCAACCTGTGATACGTTCACATTTAACACAATGAAAAAGCACAGAGTGAAGAAAAGAGAGATGGGCAGGGGAGAGAAACATAAGAATCAAACTAGTCACAGAAAACAGCAGAGTAGTTCTGAGGTAACAAGAAGAAAGGATAGCCCTTGGTAAATTCTACAAAAAGTTAAGAACAATTAAGAAATGACCATTTGACTGGGTTACTAGTATGTCACCAGTACCTTGGAGAGAATAGTTTTCAATGGAATGATAGAGTAAAAGTTCAAGGAGTTAATAGGAAATAAGACAATAAAGGCAGTGTGTAGACTATATGAGATATATTTGAAGATAAAAGAAATCTGGAAAAAATTGTGTTAGGAGACAATTCTCTATGAATATTGCATGTTTCTGCATGGTCCAGGTCTTCTGAGCAAAGGGGTTTGCATAGCAAACATCCTTGAAAACTACGGAGTCTACCTTAAGGTCAGAGGGAAGATTTGTTTCCTGACCAGTATAATAAAGATAGAGAACTCTCCCTCCCTGGGGACATCCCAGGGGAGTAGAGTCTCCCTCTCCCTCCTTGGTGGAGATCTGCTTACATTCCAGAGTAAAGATAAGGTCTGCCTATGTCTCTCTTCCTTATTTTGAGGTTCCCCTCCTGTAACACACCCTGCTACATGCACAGTAACATCTGGCCCCCACTGTGTTGCCACTGTTGGGAATTGGGGCTTGGGGATCTTACGCAAGACATTGCTTTGGTTCTTTTTTGCTGTGAGTAAGAAATGGTCTTTTTCTCTGATGCTTGGATCTTGTATTTTCTGTCAGTTTATGTAGATAAAACTGTGGCAGCCTAACCTGTGAGCTTTCAAGTAGGGTAAAATCTCAGGCCCTGCACAGTTTCTGATTTAATAATCTTCTGGTCAGAAATGAACTAGAGAGGGTGAAATGCTAAATGGAGGAGCAGGAGAGAGGAAAGGAGAGTTCAATTGTTAAAGGCGGCTCTAGAAGAGGCAGGTTAGCACTGAAAATGAAGATACATATTGTGAGTCAAGAGGGAAGAAAGATAGTTGAAGAAAAACTTGGAGGTCTGCACATAAAATTTAAAATAATCTACAAACCAGCCCTTTGTTAAAATAAGAAATTTGGACATAGCATGGATATAGACATGTTGATATAGAGAAGATGGATGAGAGAATTTGGCAGATGGGTTCTTTTTTTTTTTTTTTTTTTCCAATAAAATAGGAGGCAAGGTCATATCCTGGGAAGGGATCTTAGATTTAAGCACTTGGGATATGCAAAACATTTGGAACACATGAATAGAAGAGTTATAAAAGAATATATTGAGAAGCAGAGAGGTCCAATTAAAGTCAGGGAGTTGATAGTGGATACAGTCAGCAAGGCTTCCTGATTTTAAAATGGCAACAATCTAATAGAAAAAATGGATGCCATTATAAAAAGTTCAAATAACTAGGTTGCATTTTTCATGTACTAATTTAGATCTGTAAAATGTGGAACTATTGTAGAGAAAGAAAAAGTAGGTGAGTGAATATATTGGCACAGCAAAAAGTCAAGAGATAAGGAATACTAGATTGACCATAGGTTCTAAGTGCAGATGACATCAGAAGAGAGCTAATGGAGCAGGGAACACAGAAGAGAGAAAATGAGTAAAAGTTAAGACAAGGGTGAAAAACAGATAAAAGGATGAATTCAAGATGTATTAGGGAAAACAGAAGACATTGGTCAGAAAGAGTTGCTTTACTTTCAAGAGCTGATCCAACGTGTGGCCATGCTGTTGGGCTGTTCAAATAGAAATGGAGGGTTTTAGAGCTCTGAGAAGCCACTGAATTGAGAGACATTAGATGGGTTATCAATATGGGCTTTGAAAAAGATCTATATAACAGGAGACTAGGATAGAAGAAAGAAAGTGCTGATTCATCCAGGAAAGTAGAAGTATTACTTACTACAGTCAATGATGAGCTAATCAGGTGGCACAGATTTCAGAGAGATGATGATAGCAAAGATTTCAGAGAGATCTTCACGGTATAACATGAATTAAGTAGTATCGGGAAATATAAAATAGGGTGATTGTTCTTCCCACAAACTGAGATGGGGTTTCTAAAGCATGAAGTGTCATCTGGAAAAAGGTAGATTTCAGCGAAGGCATTTAAAAGGTTCAAATGAAGAAGAGAATGCAGACAAGATGGGAAGTATAACCCATAAGATTACAGGTCATGGGTGTGAGAGCGAGTAGAGTTGAATAAGGAAAGAATTAAAGGTTAGCTATCATCCCAGATTTGCAGAATATGTTACAATGCATCATATAAACACAACCAGGTGCTTAAATCACATTTAGATTATAATAGGGTTAAAAACAATGATCCAATATTAGTAGATTCCAAGTATTTTATAGAATATAGCTAACAGGACATGATCCTGGGTAAAAAAAAAAAAAAAATAGTAATATCAAAAAATGCCAAGTGATTGGTTAGGACAGTGAAGGATAGTTCATGAAACATAATAAACATGTACTTTATGTAGATTTTTTGAAGTTTAGAATGGTAAACAACATACATCTAAATGACTTGCTGATGTCAACTAATATCAAAGGAGCCATATCTTTCCAGGTCTTTCTTAATACCAGAAAAACTGAATAAATGGGCCATCTACAGAAGGACATTATTCTTTACTATAAAAGTATGAAGAATTATATGGGTTGATGGATATCAAATATACCTCATCGTATAACCTATCTTTATCCCATAAACTAGTAGTGCCTAATTTAGGAAATACTTAGAATTTTTGAATTAATGAAGATTTAAAATACTGTTATCATTAGCATACTCTATTTTAAAATATTTAACCTATTTATAAGTGATCTGAAATGATTTTTCCATTTTAAAATGCAGACTTCCATATTCTGTCTTCCTATTTATTTCCTCGAATAGGGAAGAAAGATGAGAGTGTGACAAATATATTTTATTGTGAATGTTACCTAATGTAAGTTGAATTAATACAGGTATACCAAGATTTGGGGGAGAGTTACAGTGGAGCTGTGTATCACTTATTGTCCCCCATGGCATGTAGAACTATGCTGTGTGGAGATGGTAGATACTGAAATACTTATAGAACGGATGCTTTTCTATAGAATTTCTTTTCGTCAAATCAATTTTCCCACATTTGTTGATTTGAAATAGAAACTTTACCAGAGAACATATCTACATGAAATTTGGAACTGATACAAAAATGAGTTGTGGTGAACACAATCTCTTCTCCATGGTGAATAGACAGGCATATATATCCAACTATGTAGATTACTTTCACAGAGCAGATATCCATAGTGTCTACCTCAATTGCTTAACTTCCTATGGCGAGTGGTGCACTATTCTCAAGCTTACCGCTACTGCTTGCATATTAAAAAAATGACGCTTTTAACTACTTTAGCTATAAATTGCATAGCCAGACTTTTCTCAGATGTTGTCTTTCAAAGTCTATCATATATTTCATTTCTCAGAACTTTTTTTAATCTTCTAAATATTTTTTCTTTACAGCAGCCTGTCTTTTTCCTAGGATACAATAGATATTTTCTCTCTCTTAGGATACTAATACCTTTCTTTTTTAAAGTTTCTTCTCTCTGCTTAGTCTGTTTTCTTTCAAGTTGCTTAAAATGATTTTATACAATTAAATTGGGCTGCTTTGATATACATTCGAATGAAGTTCCGGGTTAATACTGAACATATGTATCTAATTTTGTTCTCACCTGAAACTCCACTAAAACAACAGTAAATGGATTTTCTTAAAAGGTATAAACCCCTAGGTTTGAGTAGAATGGGAAAGGATACAAAAACAAAATATTGGAAGCTAGAAAGCAGATGGACGTGTACAGAGAAGAGTTAACATAGCAGGTCTGAGACTACATTCTTAGAAAAGCCTGCTTGTAAGGCTGGTCCTTGGCTGGCATTTGGGAACTTGGATTTGGGGAGGATTCCCACCATTCCCTAAATGAGAAGTGTGTTTCACTGTGCCTAAACCGCGCAAACAATATGGTTTACACTCAACACCTGCTTTCCTTCTTGGATTCTGGAATTTTGGCATGTGTTAGGCAGAGAGTGCTTACATGACTAAACCCCAATAAAAAACTTTGGCACTGAGTTTCTAATGAGATTCCCTGGTAAGTAATATTTTATATATGCTGTCACAAATCATTACAGAAGGAATTAAGCGTATACTGTGATTCCACTGGGAGAAGACTCTTGGAAGATTGTGCCTGGTTTCCTCTGGACCTTACTCCATGTTTATTTTCTCTTTGCTGATTTTACTCTATCCTTTCACTGTTATAAACTCCAACTATGAGTATAAAAATTGTGAGTCCTTCTAGCAAATCATCAAGGCTGAGGGTGGTCTTGGTGACTACCAACACAATGTGTGATTTTCCAAGAAAGATGAATCCCAAGTTAGTAGTGAGGAGGGTTGAGAACCAATCTGATAAACATTTCAGAATCTTCAAAAGGTACAGAAAACAAGAGAACCAAGAACCACTAGAACGGAGAGGTGAAGGTAGCTAAAACAGGGGTACATAAGAGCTGTCTAAGAGCAGTTAAATCTCTAAAGTCTCTTTTCCTCATCCACGCCCTAGGCAAATGGTCCTCATTCATCCTGGCAGATACCTGACTGCTTATTCTCTGGAGAAGCTACTCCGGCCTGGAGTATGAAAGTTAGATGCCGGGCACAGCTGATAGTTTGGCACCATACTAAAAACAGGGAGATTAACGATCAATACCAAGTATAGTGATTATCTCATGTCCCAACCCTCTTCTCCCATGAGGTTATCAAAATGCTCTAAACTGGACCTTTATTCTCTGAAGGATTAGAATATTTTTTCCCCCTGAGGAATCTGATCAGCCCAAGAGGAAAGACCTAAATAAACCAGGATCAGGGGTTCCCTAACAAATCATCCAGCCAGATCACCCTACAGTGTGTACATGCTTCACCCACATGCTTAGAGGTTCCACTCCTAATTACGAACAGACAGCCAAGGATAATCAGATAGCTCAAGTTTCTAACGAGAGAAGAAATCAAAAACAATCAAACAGAAAAAAGAAAACTATATAGAAAGAAAACTAAACAAACAAAAATCCCTTATCATTAATAGACTCAGAGAGATAAGATACTATCCTCATGAAACAAAAACAAGATGTCATTAATAAAAAAAATTCAGAGAATAAAAAAGAGCTCATTAAAAAAAGAGAAATTAAACATGCTAGCAGAAATGAAAAAGTCAGGAGAAGGGCTGGAAGTTGGGGAAATCTCCCCACAAAAAGTAAAGCAAAAAGATAGATGCAAAATAGGAGAGAAGAGGGAAGAAAAGATCTGTCTTGGAGGTCCAACATCCAAATGTTAGGAGTTCCAGAAAGAGAACAGAAAGAGGAGGAAAGAAAATCAATGAAAAATTCAAGAATGTTTCCCCAAACTAAAGGATACACGTGACTAAATTGAAAGGGCCTGTTCAATGCCCAAACAAAATGTACAGAAAACAGACCCATATGAAGAGACATCATTTCAGAACATTGGGGTCAAAGAAAAATTGAACAGTTTTCAGCAAGGAAGAAAACAAGTCACATATAGAGGGTCAAGAATCAGAACGGCTTTAAAATTTCAATAACAATACTGGAAGTAGAGCAACACCTTAAAAATCTTCATCGAAAATTATCTCCAGCCTAGAATTCTATAGCTGCCTAAACTATCAATTAAATAAGACAGTAGAATAAAAATATTTCAGACATAAAAAGCCTCAAAAACTTGCTTACCACGCACCCTTTCTCAAGAAGGTACTAGAGGATTACTTCACTGAAACAAGGCATACAGTGAAGGATTAATTCAGCAGGCCTGAGTTGTCTCAACACTGTAATTTCCAAAGAAAGATCTGGCCCTTGCTGGGCTCTTGGAAGATAATTTCTAAGTCCTCGGAATGTCCTGCCTGGTAAGTGTCTTTGTTTACCTGGAGCCTAGGGCCATACCAAATAGTCTATGCTAACAATGTGACTTACGATGGAGGCCTGGGCCATGTGCTATCAGTTTGACCTTTGAAGAGGCTGGAGACTGAGTAAGTAAGGTCAGCCACAAAGATGCTCCACGTGTATATGACTGACCCCCAATAAAATCTCTGAAACATTATATGGACTCTCTTGGTTGGTAATACTTCGTAGTTGTTGTCACCTATTGCACTCTCTGTAAGACTGTGCTGTGAGAGGACAACTGGACTTAATTTTACAAATAACAAAGCTGAGCTTTAGAGATTAAGTGGATTGTCCAGGTACACACAGGAAATTCAAAGGGCTAAAACCTAAGTGTCCTGACTCCTAATTCATTGTTCACAGGGATCCTGGTATTCTTCGACATATTTGTACATTTACATCTTTGATGGTATATACTTCAAGTTAATTTCCTAATTTTTAAGGTGACACATACTGCTTTATTAATAGAAGTGTCATCTATATATCACAGCAACTATTTGTTAGTTGTTCAAGATTTGCAGAATTAACATGCCCAAGAAAAATACAATCAGAAACCAAATTATCTGTTTAGTAAAATGGAATGACCTGGAAACAGTTTCAGACTATCAAGTATCTTTACTATACCCTTTACTTAACTAGAAGTATATTTTTATAAAAGCATAAATAACTAAATTTTTCAGGAATGAAGTATTAATTTTATGTGTGAGAAGAATTTGTGAGCTTTCATTATTTAAAATCATCCTGAAATATAAGATTACTATGGATGGTTCATTAGTATACTATGGACAGTTCTTTGAAGATAATTTAACATATCTTATGTTAAGGAATAAGCAATTTATTTCTGCACTGAGAGTCTCATATTATGGATTTAGACTCCTTAGGAAACTGACAAATTGAATTTGTGCTGAGACTTTCTATCCTTTAAGAAGTTTTTACAACACTAAACCCATTGTAATTACTAATTTTTCATAAAACCGTTCATGCTTTTCAAACTAGGAAGATAGCAGAATTGCTTTTTGTATAGGTAAAGACAGAGAGCCAGATTCAATGGAGAATATCTGTCTGACTTTTAATGGTGGAGGAAAAAAGGGCAGAATGTATCAGAAGTAGTAATGAGCAGAAGGAACGCTACTTACTTTCTCTTCCTCTTGATTTCTTAAGGACAATAACAATTTGAACATAATCAGTGATGATGATCACTCACATTAGCTCAAAACCTGCTAATCCCATGGTGTAAAAGAGAAGTTCTCTAGACTACACCGTATTACCTCAAACCAGCCCAAATGACGGGATCGCAATTGGAAAACCTCCTACACAAAAGCTGAGGAAAGAACATGAAAGTTTAAGAAAATATTACTTAAGCATTTTTACACAGACTGAAGCTGAAAAAAACTGTAGAGTATGATCAGTATGCTAATGAAAAATGGCAGCTATAACTGAATTTTTGTAAAAAGTTAGAACAAACGGATTTGAAATATCCAATCACATCTTATCTTAGAAACCAGATGGGCCAGCCCTGTGGCACAGTGGTTAGGTTTGGTAGTTCTGCTTCAGGGGCCTGGGTTTGAGGGTTCCGATCTGGGTGTCGATCTACACCACTTGTAAGCCATGCTGTGGCAGCAACCCATACACAACATAGGGGAATACTGGCACAGATGTTAGCTCAAGGCAAAACTTCCTCATAACAAAAAAAGAGGAAGATTGGCAACAGATGTTACCTCAGGGAAAATCTTCCTCAGTAAAAAACAAAACAAAACATCCACAAATATAAACAAATTACCAAAAAAAAAAAGCAGATGATCTAAATATTTATTTACGTTTACTTATGTCCTAAATAAACTAAATTCAGATTAGTTTAACCTGATAGGTTTAACTTTTTAAAATTGGCATTCATAGAGAGAGAATTCATAGACATTGTAGTAGATCTAAGAACTAGGTCATAAAGTAAGTTTTTTTTTTAAAAAAACCTTAAAATTCTAGATTGCCTTATTAGTGTTAGACTATTAGAATTAAAGATGTCTTGAATATCACTGAGACTAATCACCTTACAAATTAAACTGGACCACAAAAGTAGTGATTTGGAAAATATGGATTGGTCAAGTAGAATAGAATTTGGCCTAGAACTCAGATTCCTAGACTTCTAGTTCAGGGCTATTGATGAAATTATATGGACTACTTTAAACAGACTCCTTAACAAAGTTAAAACAAAAACATAAGAACACTTAATTTGTAAAAGTTTGTATTTAAAACAAATTAGAGGAAAAGTTCTGTTTTGCTAAGTTAGAGATTCTGATCTTTTTGTGGAAATGGAGAAGGAAACATTTCTTTTAAACTCCTTTACTTTACCATGAATTTGCTCAACCTATCCAAATCATTAAGCATTGACCAAATATATAACAGTGCTAGGTGCTGAAGAGCATGCAAAATGTCCTTCAAAATGAAGGCCTGATAGAGGCTGATCTATAGCAATGTACACTGTAGCAGAGGGAGGCAGACATTGATGGCATGTCACATGATATATGGTACTGTCTTTATATGTGGTCAGATTTAGAACACCATAAATTTCCCATAAGTTAAGGTGTAATTATTCAGAATTCATTTTAACTAACGCTGACGGTTGTTAAATATAATTCAACTTTGTTATATAAAAATTATAAAGACAAAATTGTATTGATTTGTTTTATTCCTTTAAGGAAGACAATACAGAAGTAGAAGGGGAAGGAGGAGAAAACAAATTAGCAGCCCATGAGTTGGGTTTGACCCATAAGATGTTTTGTTTGGCTTATCTAGTGTTAGCCTATGGTGTTTTAAACAATACTTCAATACCCTGTCATTATTTAAAAAGTAGATTTTCCATTTAAAAAATCCATATTTCTGATTTCTCTTGAAAAATTAGATGCGTTGGCAATGCCATCTCGCAGCTGGAATTGATGTGGCTGTCTTCTTTAGATAGATGCTCTCTAGTTCACCACAGTCACCACCATTCCCTATTCTCTCTCAAATGGTAGTATCCAGGGCCCCCTTGGCATTTGAGTTTGGGACCCCTGTTTTAAAGCAAGCACTCTTTTTTTTTTTTTTTTTTTGAGGAATATTAGCCCTGAGCTAACATCTGTTGCCAATCCTCCTCTTTTTGCTTAGGAAGATTGGCCCTGAGCTAACATCCGTGCCCATCTTCTTCTACTTTATATGTGGGATGCCTGCCACAGCATGGCTTGCCAAGCAGTGCCATAACCACGCCCAGGATCTGAACTGGCAAACCCCAGGCCATCAAAGCAGAACATGTGAACTTAACCACTGCGCCATGGGGCTGGCCCAGCAAGCACTCTTTTTGAGGGGAGTGGGCAGGTAAGTGGGAAAGGAGAAAATAATGATAGAGATAGTTCTGCTGTGAAATCATATATTCAGGCATTTCTCCTACCCCAAGATACTTGGGATATGCTGAATAAGGGCTTCATTTATTTAATAAATATTTACTAAACACCTAGTACATGTCAGGTATTAATTTAGGTAATAAGGATACAGAATGGAGTTGGTCCCTATTCCTACAATGGTCACAGTCTAGTAAGCTCCCACAAGAAATCACACAAATATAGAATTGCAAATGATGAGAAGGAAAGGATCATAATGCTCTGAGTCTATAATTTTGGAATCTAATCTAGTTGGATAGTTGGGTGAAGGGTTTCCTGAAGAAGTGCACCCTAGAACTGAGAATTAACTAACTGAAGAAGGAAAGAACATTCTAAGCAGAGGGAAAAGAATGTGGAAAGGCTCTGTGACAGAAGGGAAATGACAAGTACAAAGGACAGAAAGAATGCTAAAGTGTGGCTGGAGTGGCGAGGAGCATGGTATGAGATGGAGATGGAGCATGAGGCTGGCACCATGAAGGGCCTTGTACCATGCACAAAGTGTTTGTCTTTATTCTAAGAGTAATAAGAGCCAATGGAAGAATCCGGGGGTGGGACTTTTACAAGTAATTCAATTGTTGTTTAAAAAGGATAACTCTGGCAATAGTGTAGAGAACAGACTTATGAGAGCCAGAGGATACCGACATAGCAATTCGGAGGCTAACTGCCATAGAGTTGGCAATAGATGGTAGTAGCTTGGACCAGGCATGTGGATGGGGAGAAGTGAATGGACTTCAGAGGTGTTAGGGGGTAACATAGACAGGATTTATCAAGGGAGTGAAAGTGAGATATAAGGGAGAAGCCAGCATTGATGACTCAGGTTTCTGAATTATATCAATAAATGGGTAACAGCAGTGCCAGTCACTGAAATGGGGAACAAAAGAGGCGGGATCAGGTTTTTGGGGAGACAGGTATGTGGTGGGAAGGGAGGAAGAAAGATCATGAGCTCAGTTTGGGACACACTGAATCTGAGGGTTTCATATCTCCCTGAAGAGATGTCAAATAAGTGGAAAATATAGAAAGCCAAAGCTCAGAGGAGCAGTCTGTGTTAGGGTCAAATATACGCATGTGAATCATCTACTTTTTTAAGAGGCATGATGCCATGAATGTGCATGCAATCGCTTGGGAAGAACGGGGCCTAACCTTAGGTCTTGAAAAATTTCAATGTCTGATGGCAAGGCAGAGGCAAATGAGTTTGAGAAAAGGTAGCAAGGTAGTAAAAAAATCCAGGACAGTGGACTAGCAATGTGCTAGTCAGTGGAAGTATTACGCAGAAAAATGTGGAGCGAATTGCGGCTGAGAAATTAATTTTGGTAAGGATTGAAAAATATTTAATGAACTTGTCTTAGGCAACAGCTATCTTGGTAGAGTGATGGGGCAAAGGCAGATTAGACTGGCTGGAGAAGTGAGAAGATGGTGAGCACGTGCAGGGTCACCCCTGAAGAAGTTTGATTATGATGAAAGGTAAGGGGTAGCTTCTGGCTTTGTCAAGCCTCTTTATTGTATGTTTTCTATTTTATTAATCTCTATATTCATTTCCTTCTGTTCATCCTATTTTTGTTTTTCTAAAATAACTCGGACCCTTAGCTTGTTAAATTTCAGGCTCTTCTTTTCTAATGTAAACATTTAAAGCTCCAGATTTGCTTCTGCATACCAACTTAGTTGCTTCATTCAAGTTCTGATATGTAGCATTTTTATTATATTCTAAGTATTTTCTAAATTCTTTTGTGATTCCTTTCTTTACTCATGTGTTCATAAGTGTTTTAAATTTTTCCAAATAAACTTTCTCGTTATTTTTCTTATTGAATTCAAACAGTGCTTTGGGAATGAAAGACTATAGTCTGTGAAATCCCAATTCCTTGAAATTTAATATTAGTAGCTAACAATACTACATGCCAGGTACCACCCTAAAGATTTTAGATGAATTACATAATTTAGTCTTCACAATGATTCTATGAAGTAGGTACTATTATTATTCTCATTTTTATGAAAGGGGAAATAGGCATAGAGAGGTTAAGTAATTTACCCAAGTAACTATATGAAGTTACACTGAGCTGATAGGTGATGGAGCTACAATTTTTACATTTCTTCTCCACTTTAGGTTTTACTCTTAGAGTAAATTGCAAACAGAGCTCTGTACTGGGTTTTTTTTGGGGGGGGGTCAATTTTATTGAGGTATCACATATGTACAGCATACTGCATGCATTTAGGGTGTACAATTTGATGAGTTTTGTCATATGTATATAACCTGTGAAACCACACGATCAAATACAGAATCTTTCCACACTTAGTAAATTTCACCTGGCCCCTTTGTTGTATATCCTCTCTTCTGCCCCAAGCAACTGGTGATCCACTTTATGCAATTATAGGTTTGCATTTTCTAAAATTTAACATAAATGCAATCATATAGTGTGAGCTTATTTTTGTCTGGCTTCTTTCATCCTGCCTACTGAGTTTTAGATTCATCCATGTTGTTGTATCTATCAGCTTGTTCCTCTTTTCAAACTTCCAAGTAGTACTCTTTTGTATGACAATGCCATATTTTGTTTATCCCTTTGCTTTTGACGGACATTTGGGTTAATTTTAATGTTAGGCTATTGTGAATAAAGCTACTATGAACATTCATATTCAAGTTTTTGTATGGACATACACCTTCATTTCTCTTGGGTATCTAGGACTATAAAGGCCATGTTTTATGGCAAGTTTATGTTTTACTTTTTAAACACTGTCAAACTACTTTCCAAAGTGGTTGTAAACCTTTACATTCCTACCATCAGTGTATGTGTCCCAGTTAATCCACATCTTTGCAGATACTTGATATAGTCAGTCTTTTTAATTTGTCTTTCTTAGTCAATATTTACAACATTGTGGTTGTAATTTTCATTTTCCTGATGACTAATGATCTTGAGCGTCTTTTCATGTGCTTCTTGGCCATGCATATATCTTTTTGTGAAGTGCCTGTTAAAATATATTGTCCATTTTAATTGGATTTTCTTATTGAAGAGTTCTTTATATATTCTAGATACAAGTACTTTGCTGGATATACGGGCTACAGATATCTTCTCCCAGTCTGTGGCTTGCCTTTTCATTATCTGTCTTGCAAAAAACAAGCTTTTAATTTTGATAAAGTCTCATTTGTCAATTTTGGTTCATTTTTTTCCCTAAGAAATCTTTGTCTCCTCCAAGGTAACAAGGAATTTCTCCTGTTTTCTTCTACAAGTTTTAGCTTTTACATTTAGGTCTATGATCCACATCAAGTAGATTTCTATGTACGGTATGAGGTAAGAATCAATATTCACTTTTTCCCCATATGGGCACCCAATTATTTCAGCATCACTTGTTAAAAAAACATTCATTTACTCACTAAATTACCTTGGCATCTTTGTAAAAAACCAATTGACTATATATGTATGGGTCTAATTCTGGATTCTGTTCTGCTCCATTGATCTCCATGTCTATCTTTTTGCCAGTATTACAATGTCTTGATTACTATAGCCTTACAGTAAGTCTTGAAATCAGGTAGTGTGGTCCTCCAACTTTGCTCTTCTTTTTCAAAATTGTTTCAGCTATTCTAAGTCCTTTGTATTTCCATATACATTTTTAAATTATCTTGACCACTGCTACCAAAAATCATGCTAATATTGTAACAGGGATTGCACTGAATGTATAACTTAATTTGGGGAAGAAGTGAGATCTTAAAAATAATGGGTCTTCCAGGATATATTTTGCTATTTAATTAGGCTTTCTTTAATTTCTGTTTTGCAGTTTTCATTGTATAGGTCTTGTACATCTATTATTACATTTACTCCTAAGTATTTTAATTTTGGGGCACTAATGTAAATGGAATAGTTTGTATATTTCATTTTCTGTTTTTTGCTACTTTATAAAATAAAATTACATCCTGCAAGCTTCTTGAATTCATTTATTAGGTCTAGTAGTTTTTTGTAGATTCATTAGGAATTTTTACCTAAACAGTCATGTCACCTACAGATGGAGACAATTTTATATGTTTCTAATTTTTGTCTTTTTTTCTGACCTTTTTTTTTTTTTTTTTTCAATAATGCAATGGCTAGGCCCTCCAGCACAATGGCTGGGTACTTCACTTCTTGTCCTAGGAAGTAATCTTTCAATCTTTCATCATTAAGTATAATGTTGGCTGTAGGGTTGTTTTTGTAGATGCCCTTTATTAGATTGAGGGATTTCTCTTCTTTTCCCTAGTTTGCTAAAAGGTGATTTTAAAAAAAAATCATTAATGGTGAATTTTGCCAAATTCTTTTTCTGCATTTACTATGTTTTTCTCCTTTACATTGCAAATAAGGTTTATTACATTGATTGGTTTTTGAATGTTAAACCAATGTTGCATTCTTGGGATAAAACATATTTGGTCATGATATGTTCTAATTTATATTTTTGGATTTGATTTGCTAAGGATTTTGCATCTATGTTCATGAGAGATATTTGCAGTTACTTTTCATAATTATTTGTTCTGATTTTGGTATCATTTAGTCCTCACAACAACCCTACGGGGTAGGTATTATTATTATCCATTTTTGGAAATGAGACATAGGCATAGCTGGTAAGTGGTTGAGATGTACTCTCAATCACTATGTCTCTCTGTCTCTAATTTAAGTGTTGCTTTCACATTCTAGCATGTGGTTAATTTCTTAAAAATTTCCATGGTGTTAATAAAAAGAAAGTGCACCTTGTTGTTCAAATTGTATTCAATGAATGGCCACTTTTTTGTATTTCCTTATATTTTGTATTTTTCATATTCCTTATGTTTTTCAATAGTGGAAGTAAAACTGGAAAATTCACAACTATGGAAATTAAACAAGACACTTGACAACCACTGGGTCAAAGAAACCAAAAGAGAAATTAGAAAATATCTCAAGATATATGAAAATTATGTTAGGTGTAGCTTTTCATTTATGACTGTTATGTTGAGGTAGTTTCCTTCTATTTCTTGTGTGTTGAGAGTTTTTTAAAATGAAAGGGTGTTAAATGCCCTTTCTGCCTGTACTGAAATGACCATGTGACTTTTATCCTTAGTTTGTTAATGTGGTGTATCACATTAATTAATTTTCCTATGTTGAACCATCTTTGCATCCCAGTGATAAATTCCAGCTGGTCATGGTGTTTAATCCTTTTAATGTGCTATTGGATTCAGTTTCTTAGTATTTTGCTGAGGATTTTTGCATCTATATTCATGATATTGACCTGTAGTTTTCATGTGGTATCTGTCTGGCTTTGGTGTCAGGATGATCCTCATAGAATGAGTTAGGAAGTGTTCCTTCCTCTTCAATTTTTTGGAAGTGTTTGAGAAGGATTGGCATTAATTCTTTAAATGACTCATAGAATTCTCCAGTGAAGCTATCTGGGTGTGGGCTTTTCTTTGTTGGGAAGGTTTTGATTACTGATTCAATTCCCATACTAACTATAGGTCTGTTCAGATTTTTTATTTCTTTATGATTTAGTTTTGGTAGGTTGTATGTTTCTGGAAATTTATCCATTTCTTCTAGGTTATCCAGTTTGTTGGTGTATAATTGTTCATTGTAGTCTCTTATGATCTTTTTTATTTCTATAGCAGCAGTTGTAATACCTCTTCTTTCATTTCTGATTTTTTTCTTAATTAGTATAAGAGTTTGTCAATTTTCTTTTCAAAGAACCAACTCAGTTTAACGGATTTTTTTCTATACTTCATTTATTTCTGCTCTGATCTTTGTTATCTCCTTCCTTTTGCTAACTTTGGGCTTAGTCTGGTCTTCTTCTAGCTCCCTGAGATGTTATCTTAGGCTGGTTATCTGAGATCTTTTTTTTACTGTAGGTATTTATCGCTAAAGACTTCCCTCTTAGAACTGCTTTTGTTACACCTCATAATTTTTGGTATGTTTTCTTTTGTTGTGAGGTATTTTCTAATTTCCTTTTTGATTTCTTCTTTGGGCAAATGGTTGTTCAAGAGTGTGTTATTTAATTTCCACACAGTTGTGAATTTTCCAGTTTTACTTCTGCTACTGACTTCTAGTTTCATTCCACTGTGGTCGGAAAAGATATTATTTCAATCTTCTTAAACTTGCTAAGACTTATTTTGTAACCTAACAATGTGATCTAACCTGGAGAAAGATCCATGTGTGCTTGAGAAGAATGTCTATTCTTCTTCTGTTGGGTGGAATGCTCTGTATATGTCTGCTAGGTCCACTTGGTCTATAGTGTTGCTTAATTGCTCTGTTTCCTTATTGATCTTCCATCTGCATGTTCTAGCCATTGTTGAAAGTGGGGTATTGAAGTCTCTTATTATTACGGTATTACTGTCTATTTTTCCCTTCAGTTTTATCAATATTTGTTTTGTTTAGGTACTCTGATGTTGGATGCATATGTAATTGTTACATCTTCCTGGTGGATTTTGATCATTACATAATGTCCTCTTCTGCTTGACAGTTTTTGACTTAAAGTCCAAGTTTTTCTAAGTACAGCCCCCCCCTGCTCTTTTGATTACCTTCTGTATGGAGCATTTTTTCCATCTCTGCACTTTCAGCCTATGTTCAGCATCCTTACCTGTAAAGTGAGTTTCTTGTAGACAGCATATAGTTGGGTCTTTTATTTTTTTAATCTATTCAGCAAACTCCAAGTCATTTGACTGAGTTTAATCTATTTACATTTAAGTAATTATTGATAAGAAAGGATTTACTATTGCCATTTTTTTTCCTGTTAGTCTTGTAGTTCTTTGGTCTGTCTTTTCCTCTCCTGCTGTCTTCCTTTGTGTTTTGTTGATTTTTTGTATTGATATACTTTGCTTCCTTTCCCTTTTATGTAACTTCTAATAGTTAGGGGTGTGTGTGTGGTGACCCTGGGGCTTACAAAAAATACCTTATAGTTATAAAAGTCTATTTTAGGCTGATAACTTAAGTTCAATCACATGCAAAACCTCTACACTTTAACTTTTCCCTCCCAACACTGTTATTGTTGTCACAATTTATATCTTAATATTGTGTATCCTTTAACATATTTTTATAGTTATTTTTATACTTTTTTCACTTCTATACTAGAATTACAAGTGATTTACCCACCACCATCACAGTAATACAGTATTCTGTATTTGTCTATACAGTCATGTGCTGCATAACGATGTTTTGGTCAACAGCAGACCGCATATATGACAGTGGTCCCATAAGATTAGCACCACATAGCCTAGATGTGAAGTAGGCTATATCATCTAGGTTTGAGGACACTCTATGATGTTTGCATGATGATAAAATCGCTTTTAACGACACATTTCTCAGAAGGTTTCCTTGTCCTTAAGCGAGACATGACTGTACATTTATCTTTACCACTGAGTTTCATATTTATGCTATTGTGTTACTGTTTAGCATTGTTTCAATTTGAAGAACTCTCTTCAGCATTTCTGGTAAGGCAGGTCTAGTGGTGACGAACTCTTGCAGCTTTTGTTTATCTGGTAAAGTTATTATCTCTCCATTTGTGAAGGACAGTTCTAAGGGTATATTATTTTTGGTTGGCAGTTTTTTCTTTCAGCACTTTAAATAGACCATCCCGTTGTTTTCTGGCCTGCAAGATTTCTGCCAAAAAATCTGCTTATAGTCTTATAGGAGTTCCTTTGTACATGACAAGTCTCTTTTCCCTGCTTTCAAAATTCTTTTTGTCTTTTCCTTCTGACAATTTGAGTATAATGTTTCTCAGTTTGGATTTCTTTGGATTCCTGTTTTTTCACATCTTTCCGGCTTCTTGAATCTGGATGCCCATTTTCTACCCCAGATTTGGCAAGTTTTCAGTCATTATTTCTTTGAATAAGTTTTCTGGTCCTTTTCCTCTCTCTCTTCTTTATCTGAGACACAACGTGTATATTAAGGTGCTTGATGGTGTACCATAAGCCCCTTTAACGTTGTTCATTCTTTTTGCTCTTCTGACTGAATTATTTCCAATGACTTGTCTTCAAGTTCATTGATCCTTTCTTCTGTTTGATCTAGTCTATTGATGAACCCCTCAAATGAATTTTCATTTCAGTTTTTGTGTTCTTCAGCTCCATGATTTCTGTTTTGTACTTTTTTATATTTCCTATCTGTGTTGAAGTCCTCATGCTTTGGTGAAATTGTTCATGCTTTGTTCTCTTGACCTCGGTTAACATATTTATGACAGTTATTCTGAATTCTCTGTTAAGTAAATCATATAACTCTGTTGCATTAGAGTTTCTGGAAATTTATCTTGCTTTGTTTGAAATATCTTTGGCCTGATTCTTCATTATCCTTGGCTCTCTGTGTTGGTGTCTGTGCAGTAGACAAAATAGGCACCTCTTCCAGTCTTCATGTATTAGCCATGTATAGGAGAGGATCCCTACCAATTGGCTTGTCCAAGGTTCTGGGGGCCTCTAGCAACTCTTGACCTTCCCAGGGAGGAGGAGGAAGCTGTAGTTCAGGTTTGTTCACTCTGTGCTGAGTTGGGGGAGGAGGGGAACTATGTCATCTACCAGTTCAAATTGCTGTCCTCAGGCAGCTAGACTGTACTGGATCTGTCAGAGTTCCAAGACTGGCAAGACAGATGCCTGACCTCTGGGGAGCCCCCTAGGAAAAGTTGGAGTGCTGGATTTGTGAACCAACCTCATCCTTCCCCTGGGAGAAGTGGTGAGCTAGGAGGTCTCTTCCCACTTGTATGGCACTGTGCTACGGTCAGGGACTCTGGCAAGAGGTTGTCCCAAATCTCCCTACTGGTTTTGTCTTCACCTGGGGTGTAGGAGCCTTTCAATTAGTTTCTGGATTTCTCACAAAGGAGATTTATCTGTAAATTGTTGCTCAATCAGTGTGTGTGCAGGGGGAAGAAGGGTCCATGGCTCCCAACTCCATCACCTTGCTGACGTGACTCCCAACTGACTTTTATTTCACCCTTATTCTTGATAGTTTCATTGTGGGTATTATTTAGGTTGCTGGTTTCTCTCTCTCAGCATTTTGAAGATGTTTCACTGTCTTCTGGATTCTAGTTGTTAATGAAATACCAACACTCTTAAGTTTCATTCCTTCATTGGTAGTATCTTCTCCATCTAGTTATTTTAAAATTATTTTGTCTTTGGTATTTTGAGATTTTACTTGTGTTTTCATTTAGCCTGTCTTGAATTTTTTGCAGCTTTCTGAATCTGAAACTTGGTGTCTTTCATAAATTTGGACAAACTCTGAATTACTATCTTTTTGAATAATTTCTCTGAAATTCCAATTAGATACATAGTGAACTTGCACATTATATCTTCATTTTCTTTTAGTGTCTTGTTCATATTTTCCATATTTTATTTCTTTGGGCTATATTCTTGGTGATTTTTTTCTCAGATCTTCTAGTTCACTAATTTCTTTTTAATAGTTTAATCTGTTGTTTAACCATACATTTCAGTTTCTAATTTTAATTATACTTTTCATTTTAAAAATATTTCCAAATGTGCCTAGTCAATTTTGATTATTTCATGTCAATATTGTTGAGTTTAATTCATGTAAATGAATATTTTATACTATGTATTTGATAATTCTGACATCTTCAATCTTTGTAGGTAAGATTCTCTGCTGTGATTTTTCATTCTGAGCTTAGGTTCACTGGAATTTTATCTGTCAGGATTCTGGGTTTCAAGTACATTCCTCAAGATGATTCGCATTTGCTCCTTCCAGATGTTTGAGGTTCCTACCAAGCCGGGATAACACTAAACTACATTTTCAGGTTATTTTTTTTCCTCCAGAGTCACAGAAGTGGTGTGAATTCTGGCTTCAAACTTGTGTGAGAATAAGCTCGTTATGCATTCTCAGGGAAGGCTTTCCTTTCCCCAATTTGTACCTCCTCCTCCCAGAGCCAAGGCAGAGATAGGCACAAAATCCATCGTCAACCTCTGAGGACCTGCTTATTTTTCCCCTAGTTCATCCACTGAAGATGTACACTTTGAGAATTCTGGCATCAGAATTCTGGAGGAGGTGAGGCCTCTGTTCAGACCTCAGCACAAAATATTGCCTCCAATGTCACCTCCCCACAGCCCCAACACATAAAATTAACATCCAGGCTTTAGGCTGGCAGGAAATGGCTAATAAGCACCTCCAGTCCCAAGACAAACATCAGTGTGGTACTTTATCATTCTGTGTTCACTTCCTTTTTTGCAGTTTCTTCCCTCTGAGGAATTTCCTCACACCAGCTCAATCATTCATTGAAAAGGATTAAATACTCTCTGCAGCATTTTAAGGCATTTATCTGAATCTCTGTTCAGCCAGATGGCTCTGGTTTCTATTTTTATAAACTAGGAGATGAGGGTCATATGCTGAGTATGAAGGGGGCAGAAAGAGTTTGCTGGAGGGTGGGAAAGGTTTGAAATGGTGGAAAATGGGAAAGCAAGTTAAATGGTGAAGCACTAAATAATAGAGTTGATGGTATCCAGGAAATTTCATAGGGAGAGATCACTTGACAAGACTTTATAGTCCTTGGGCTATATACAGTAGTCTCATATCTGATACATATTAGCCATAAAACCTTGGATAAATCACACTCTGTTCATATCTATCTATTTCATGGGGGTTGTGAAGACAAGTCTTATAAAGTGCTTTGAAAATATTAAATCAGAGGCCGGCCCTGTGGCCGAGTAGTTAAGTTTTCACACTCCACTGCAGCAGCCCAGGGTTTCGCTGGTTCCTGGTTTCAGATCCTGGGCGCAAACATGGCACCACTCATTGGGCCATGCTGAGGCAGCATCCTAAGTGCCACAGCTAGAAGGACACACAACTAAAATATACAAATATGTACCAGGGGAATTTGGGGAGAAAAAGCAGAAAGAAAAAAAAGAAACTGTTAAGTCACATAAAACGTATGTCTTCTACCATAGAATTGCATCTCAAACTTCTGTCTCACAGATGATCTGAGAAAAAACAGAATCAAGCTAATGGATAAAACAGTTTAGTAGATTTACAGGAAAACAGTTTATAATCACAGATACAGATAAAAAATACAACATTTAACTAAACTGCTATTTCTAGTAAAGAGTAACTGACTCATGATGTGAGAATTATTTGTTTTACAGACTTTTCTATTGAATAGAATTTGTTGAAACCAAATTAGCAAAGGCCTATTACTGTGGGCCACTTGCCATGATATAAATAGTTTTGCTAAGCAAAACTGTAACATATTAAAATGGTTTCAATAGTGAGATTTTACCTGTGGTAATCAAAATTAAATTTTATCTAAGTAACGCAAGATAATCTAAGAGAATCTTAGCATTCATACTACAGGCAATCTTTCAGGCATAAAATATAAAGATCCCAGACAGTACACAAATAATCTACCTCAAATGTTTGTCAAGATTAAGTTAGCTCCAAAATTTTAGATGGCTAAATATTTTCCAGATTTGGGTCTTTACAAGATTGTCATTCAATAATATATTCACCATTGTTCTAGTTGCTATGAGATAAAAATATGATAGAATTTCTTATCCTTAAGGAGTTTCCATTTTAGGTGGTGAAAATACTTTTGTGAGAACTCATAGAACATTATAACAAAATCAAAGTACCTGTAAGTTGAACTGCATGTTATTTGATGTACCATCAATTTTTGGCAGAATATATCCATTGTCAGGGACAATGACAGCATCCACAAATGTAACAGTTAAGATTTTGAATTGAATTTTCCTAGTTGTTTTGGTGTTATGGTTAAGTCACTGTATTTAATCCCAATTAAGAAACTGGCATTCATGTTACAAAATTGCTAGAAAAAAATGTCAATATGGGCCTCAAAGATGAACTCATTAATTTTGGCATGCATCACAAGACTCCAAAGACAGTATACTACCAACTCTCATTTTAAGCCCTTTCACTTGTTCCAATGGTAGATAGCATCTGTTTTATCAGATATAGCTATGCATCACTTAATGATGGGTATATGTTCTAAGAAATTAATCATTAGGTGATTTTTTGTCCTTGTGCACACATCATAGAGTATACTTACACAAACCTAGATGGTACACCCTATTACAAATCGAGGACGTATGGTACTAATTTTATCAGACCACTGTCATATAAGTGGTCAGTTGTTGACCAACATGTCATTATGCAGCACATAATTGTAATCTGCTTAAAAGATTGAATTCTTCTCCAGTAAAAGTACAGAAGTGTCAACCTTTCTGTGGTAAAGTACATATTCTATTGATCATGCCAGAAAAAGTTCAAGAGGTGTTTTTAGTGTACAGTTTTTCCCCACTATATGCTTCTAGAAGGTTAAGTACGATAAGTTGAAAAGTGTAATTATTTCAGAAAGAGCTGCTTCTCCTTATCTCAATCCCATTCAAGTGTATTCAACAAGAGAAAGAGTGGTTTAGGCAGACTCAACTTCTTGAAAACTTAATGAGTTTTAGAAGAACCATCAAAATGCGTTCAAAGTAGTAATGGTTATTTTACTAACTCTATTTTTACACTGTTCCATGATTCTTTGTAACTAAGTCCTTAAAGTTAGAATGTTTTTAATTGGTGAAAAATGGATGCAATAAATGCTTCAAAGAGGTCAAAAGTAAAATGAAATTGGTCTTTAATAGGACAGATAGTAAAGACAGAGTGATTTGGTAATTAAGAAGCACAACTATTTAAAACATATATGGGGGGCTGGCCTGGTGGCATAGTGGTTAATTTTGCGTGCTCCACTTCAGCAGCCCAGGGTCTGCGGGTTTGGATTACAGGTGCGGACCTACTCACCGCTCATCCAGCCATGCTGTGGCGGTGTCCCACATAGAAAAGAGAGGAAGACTGGTATAGATGTTAGCTCAGCACCAATTTTCCTCACCAAAAAACCCCACAAGAAACAGATTTAAGGCCTTTAGGTTAAAAAAACCTCCAATGTCAGTTAAGGTTTGTATTGGTCACCACAGAGACTTTCCCTACCACTTTGCTATAATACGAAGAACTCACTGGGAAAGCTTTGTTAACTGAGAACCATCAGCAGGAAGTATGCTTCCAGTTACTTGGAAGTGATATAAAAACTTGAATTCAAATCCTCTTTTAAATACAGATTCCTCTGGATTTTTTCTAATGAATAGAGAAATGATTTCTGGTTAAGACATCTCTCTTTAAATGGGTTGAAAATTTGTTCTTTTAAGTAAAGTTATGTGTCTTAAAATTGTTAATATAATTATAAAAGGATGAGGTTGCTGTCAAGATGGTGGCATAGGTGGACTGCAAATTCACCTCCTCCCATGGATACAACAAAGTAACAACTACTCTTGGAGCGACTACCCACGAGAGAACTGAAAACTGGATAAAGTGAACCCCTGCAACAAGGGACAGTGCTGACTGAGGTGGAAGAGGCAGAAATTTCTTTCTGGAGAGGAAAAAAAGCCACCTTTCCAAGCTGCAGTGCTTCACAGCCAGCTGGGAGCATTCCTATGGTATGCAGCATTCCCTGGAGGAGTGAGGGACCTGACTGGGAGAGCATCATTGCTATAAGCAGCTGCTGGGCTAAGCACAACGGAGACTAGTGTCATGATATCTGGCTTTGCTGGCTACTAAGGACAATAGAGAATACACCCAGAAGAGTTATCAGACAGAAGGGAACAAAAGGCTGCTCCTAAAGGGCCTACACACAAATTCACCCATTTTGGAAAGCAACCTAAAATCACCAGAAAGAAAGGTGCACAGTCCTTTGATGAAGAGAGACTCACCTGATTGGCTCTGGATGCATCCTGGTGAGAGGTGAGACATCCCCAGGGACTGAGACATTGGTGGCAGGCATTATTGTGAGCTAGTATAGGCATGCTGACACAGACTCAGGCAGACGCCATTGGAATTCTTCCCCAGGCCTGTCATCCCAGGGTCTGCTCCACCCACTAGAGCCCTAGGGACTGGCCCCACCCACCAGCAAGCCCTCAGGCAACTTGTGGGCCAGCATAGGAGGGGTACCTGGATCCTCTGCTAGTGGGTCCACCTCTGCAGGGTAGGGCATGCATGAGGAGCAGGTGAAGTTTGTGCAGCCTCTGCAGTGGGGCGACTGGGTCTGTTTCAGGGGGCTGGGGTGCACACATGGGACAGGACTGTGTTGACCGTGTGTGTTGCCCTGTGAACAGTGGGGTCTGTCAGCTGCAGAAGACTTGTGCTTCTCAAACAGCCATGCAGGGGACTGGCTCCACCTTCCAAAGTGTGAAACAATTGGGTGCTCCTGTGCCTGGGGTCAGCCCCACTCAGCTGCAATCCTGAGAGAGCTGACAACAGCACTGCAGGCTGGAGGCATACAGCAATTGTAAGCCCTTGAGCCTAGCAACCAACTACATTGAGCGCCTACTCGCTTAACAGAAAAACTGGAAACGAATGTGCTATTAGACCTTGCAGCCAACTGTGCTGGGGCTCCCCATGTCCGATCAAGTGACTGAAGGGTCCATAGCAGCCACATACATCTGAGAACTACAACCAGCTGGCCAGGGGGACAGCCTAGCCTCCCTGGGCACCTGCAGCAAGAGCAACCCGGCCACAACAGAAGGACACATGTAGCCCACACAGGGGACACTCCTAGAACATTTGGAACTGGTGACGAGAGGGAAGCACACTGCTGGGCCTCAGAAGGCATCTCTTACATAAGGCCACCTCTCCAAGAGCAGGAGATGTGGCTGATGTACTTAATACATAAATATAAACACACACAAAGAGGCAAAATGAGGAGGCAAAGGAATAGGTTCCAAGTAAGGGAAGAGGACAAAACTCCAGAAAAAGAAATAAATGAAACAGAAATAAACAATCTACCTGACAAAGAGTTCAAACAAAAAGTCATAAGGATGCTCCCTGATCTTCGGAGAAGGATGGGTCAACTCAGTGAGAACTTCAACAAAGAAGTTGAAAACATAAAAAAGAACCAATCAGAAATGAAGAATACAAGATTGGAAATGAAAAAGTCACTGGAGGGGCTCCATAGCAGAGCAGATGATACAGAAGAATACATCAGTGAGCTGGACAAAAGACTAGACGAAATTACCCAAGTTGAAGAGTCAACAGAATTAAAAAGAACAAGAACAGTGTAAGGGACCTCTGGGACAACATCAAATACACTAACATTTGTATTGTAGGTGTCTCAGAAGGAGAAGAGAGAGACAAAAGGGCAGACAATTTATTTGAACAAACAACAGCTGAAAACTTTCCTAAGGAAGGAAACAATATCCAGGTACAGGAAGCACAGAGAGCATCAAACAAGATAAACCAAAAGAGACCCACACCAAGACACATTATAATTAAATTGTCAAGAGCTAAAGATAAAGAGAGAATCCTAAAAGCCACAAGAGAAAGGTAACAAGTTACATACAAAGGAAAACCCATAAGGCTATCAGCTGACTTCCCAACAGAAACCTTACAGGCTAGAAGGGAGTGGCATGAAATATATAAAGTGCTGAAAGGAAAAAACCTACAGCCAAGAATACTCTACCCACCAAGGTTATCATTCAGAATGAAAGGAGAGATAAAGAATTTCCAAGACAAGCAAAAATTAAAGGAGTTTATCACCAAGAAATCAGTTCTACAAGAAATGCTAAAGGGACTTATTTAAGTGAGAAATAGAAGACCACGAATAGGAATGAGGATAATATAAAATAAAAGGCAATAAAATCACTGGTAAAGGCAAATATACAGTAAAGATAGCAGATCAATAACCTGTGAAGATAATATGAAGGTCAAAAAACAAAAGTACTAAAACTATCTATTTCTATGATAAGAGAGTAACAGATACACACACACAAAGAGGTTAGATAGGATATCAAAAACATAAAATGTGGGAGGAGAAGAGTAAAAGAGTAGAGCTTTTAGCAAGAGGTCAAAATTAAGAGACCATCAACTTAATAGGTTATTATATATGAACCTCATGGTAATCACAAAACAGGAAATCTCTAATAAATACACAAAAAATTAACAGAAAGGAACCAAAACAGAATATTAAAGCCAAGAAACCACAAGAGAAGAGAGTAAGAGAAGAAAAGAACAGAGAAGAACTACTAAAACACCCAGAAAAAAAGTAATAAAGTGGCAATAAGTACATACTTATCAATAGCTACTTTAAACGTCAATGGAATAAAATGCTCCAATCAAAAGGCACAGGGTGGCTGATTGGATAAAAAAACAAGACCAATACATATGCTACGTACAAGAGACACATTTCAGACCTAAAAACGCTCACAAACTGAAAGTGAAGGGGTGGAAAAAGAGACTCCGTGCAAATGTCATTGAAAAGAGAGCCGGGATAGCAATACTTATATTGGACAAAATAGACTCTATAACAAAAACTCTAACAAGAGACAAAGGGCACTATATAATGATAAAGGGAACAATCCAACAAGAGGACATAACACCTGTAAATATCTATGCACCCAACCTAGGAGCACCTAAACATATAAAGCAATTATTAGCAGCCATAAAAGGCGAAACAGAGAGTAACACAATAATAGTAGGTGACTTTAACAGTCCACTTACACCAACGGATACATCATCCAAACAGAAGATCAATAAGGAAACATTGGCTTTAAATGACACATTTAACCAGACGGACCTAGTAGATACATACAGTATATTCCATCGAAAATCCACAGAATACACATTCTTTTCAACTGCACATGGAACATTCTCCAGGATTGATCATATATTAGGCCACAAAACAAGTCTCAATAAATTTAAGACAACTGTAATAATATCAAGCATATTTTCTGACCACAATGGTATGAAACTAGAAATCAACTACAGGAAGAAAATCAGAAAAGCCATAAATATGTGGAGATTAAACAACATGCTACTGAACAACAATTGGGCCAATGAAGAAATCAAAGGAGAAATAAAAAAAAATACCTAGAGACAAATGAAAATGAAAATATGACACACCAAATCCATGGGATACAGCAAAAGTGGTTCTAAGAGGGAAGTTTATAGCAATCCAGGCCTATCTCAACAAACAAGAAAAATCTCAAATAAACTATGTAATGGTGCACCTAAAGGAACTGGGAAAAGAAGAACAAAGCCAAAAATCAGTAGAAGGAGGGAAATAATAAAAGTCAGCACAGAAATAAATGAATAGAGGCTAAAAAAAAAAAAAAAAAAAAGAAAAAAATCAATGAAACTAAGAGCTGGTTCGTTGAAAAGATAAACAAAATTGACAAACCTTTAGATAGACTCACCAAGAAAAAAAGGGAGAAGTCTCAAATAAATAAAATCAGAAATGAAAGGGGAAATTAAAACGGACACCTCAGAACTACAAAATATTATAAGAGAATACTGTGAAAAACTATATGCCAAGAAATTGGATAATCTAGATGAAATGGATAAATTTTTAGAATCATATAACCTCCCAAAACTGAACTAAGAACAAATAGAGAATTTGAATAGACCAATCACCAGTAAGGAGATTGAAACAGCCATCAAAAATCTCCCAAAAGATAAAAGTCCAGGACCAGACGAGTTCCCTGGTGAATTCTACCAAACATTCAAAGAAGACAGAATACCTAACCTTCTCAAAGTCTTCCAAAAAATTGAAGAGGAGGGTAAGCTTCCTAACTTATTCTATGAAGCCAACATTACCCTGATACCAAAACCAGACAAGGACAACACAAAAAGAAAATTACAGGTTAGTATCACTTTTGAACGTCAACTCAAAAATCCTCAACAAAATACCAGCAAACAGAACATAATACATTAAAAAGATCATAAACCACGATCAAGTGGGATTTATTCCAGGGATGCAGGGATGGATCAACATCTGCAAATCTATTAGTGTGATACACCACATTAACACAATGAAGACTAAAAATCACATGATCATCTCAATAGATGCAGAGGAAGCATATGACAAGATAGAGCATAAGAAGTGAAACTGTCACTATTTGCAAATTACATGATTTTATATATAGAAAACCCTAAAGAATCCACAAAGACTTTTAGAAATAATAAATGAGTATGGTAAAATTGCAGGATATAAAATCAACATATAAAAATCAGTTGTGCTTCTCTACACTAACAATGAAGCAGCAGAAAGAGAAATTAAGAATACAAACCCATTTATACTTGCAACAAAAAGAATAAAATGCCTAGGAGTAAACTTAACCAAAGATATGACAGATCTGTACACTGAAAACTATAAAACATTGTTGAAAGAAACAGAAGACACAAAGAAATGGAAAGATATTCCATGCTCTTGGATTAGAAGAATTAACATAGTTAAAATGTCCACACTTCCTAAGGCAATTTGCAGATTCAATGCAATCACTATCAAAGCTCCATCAACATTTTTCACAGAAATAGAACAAAGAATCCTAAAATTTATATGGAACAAAAGACCCCAAATAGCCAAAGGAATCCTGAGAAAAAAGAACAAAGCTGGAGGTATCACACTTCCTGATTTCAAAATATACTACAAAGCCAAAGTAACCAAAACAGCATGGTACTGGCAGAAAAACAGACACACAGATCAATGGAACAGAATCAAGAGCCCAGAAATAAACCCATATATCCATGGAACAGCTAATTTTTGACAAAAGAGCCAAGAATATACAATGGAGAAAGGAAAGTCTCTTCAATAAATGGTGTTGGGAAAACTGGACAGCCACATGCAAAAGAATCAAAGTAGACCATTATCTTACACCATACACCAAAATTAACCCAAAATGGAGCAAAGATTTGAATGTAAGATCTGAAACCATGAAACTTTTAGAAGAAAACATAGGCAGTACACCCTTCAATATTGATCTTAGCAGCTTATTTTCAAGTACCATGTCTTACCAGGCAAGAGAAACAACAGAACGAATAGGACTACATCAAACTACAAAGCTTCTGCACAGCAAAGGAAACCATCAACAAGATGAAAAAACGACCTAATAACTGGGAGAAGATATTTGCAAGCCATATATCTGATAAGGGGTTAATATCCAAAATATATAAAGAACTCATACTTCTCAACAACAAAAAAACCAATAACCCAATTAAAAAAGGGGCAAAAGATCTGAACAGACAATTCTCCAAAGATATACAGATGGCTAACAGGCACACGAAAAGATCTTCAACATCATTAACAATCAGGGAAATGCAAATCAAAACTACAATGAAATATCACCTCACTCCCATCAGCATGGCTATAATTAAGACGACAAGAAACAAGTGTTGGAGAGGATGTGAGAGAAGGGAACCCTCATACACTGCTCGGGGGAGTGCAAACTGGTGCAGCCACTATGGAAAGCAGTATGGAAATTCCTCAAAAAATTAAGAATAGAACTACCACATGATCTGGCTATTCCACTGCTGGGTATTTATCCAAAGAACAGAAAAACACAAATGCATAAAGATGCATGCACCCCTACGTTCATCACAGCCTTATTCACAATAGCCAAGACTTGGAACTAAACTAGGTGCCCATTAAGGGGTGAATGGATAAAGAAGATGTGATGTATACACACAATGGAATACTACTTAACCATAAGACACGATGAAATCTGACAATTTGCGACCCCATGGACCTTGAGGGTATTATGCTAAGTGAGATAAGTCAGAGGTACAAAGTCAAATTCCGTATGATCTCACTCATAAATAGAAAATAAAAACACCACTACACACCCACAGAGACATAGCGGGAGGGAGGAGGGTGAAAGGGGTAATTAGGTACATGTGTGTGGTGATGGATTGTAATCAGTCTTTGAGTGGTGTACATGATGTCATCTAAACAGAAATTGAAATGATGTACACCTGAATTTATATAATGTTGTAAACCAATGTTACTGCAATAAAACAAATAATAAAAAGACAAGCGTAGACAAACAACGCACACCCTTTTAGGAGACACTACAAAAGGAAAAAGCTTTAGTTCAGCTTCTTTCCAAACTATATTTTCTAGGTTAAGAGTGTTTTGCTTTTCAAAAAGTACACGACACAAACAAGGGATTCATTTAACAGGAAGACTTTTAGACATTTAAATTCTTCCTCACTAACTTAGAATATCAGCAAGGAAAAGTCTGAAAACCCAATCTACATATTGTATAGTTTATGCTGAAGTATACTTTTAGAATTTTGAGCTTAAACTTAGATGCTTTTTTCTATTGTGACAGTGTTTAGCCACTTTGTGTTCACCTCAGGGTGAGGGGTATGACTGGGAGAGGGCACAAGGGAAACTTCTGGGGCACTGGAAGTGTTGTATATCTTAATCTGGGGGGTGGTAACATGCGCGTATGCATATGGAAAATTTCACCTAGCTGTACACTTAAGATTTATGAACTTTATGGTTTATCTCTCAAGTAAAAAGAGTGTTTAGCTACTGTATAAAATGCCCACTATTTTACAGTGAATTGTTAATATGATTTTATAAGTCAAAATGTATAGGAGGAAAAACAAATTATCGGATGCTAATGGGATAAGGACTACTAGTCACTTTCAGTAAACTACATCTGAAGCTAGAGAAAAGCTTCAGTGATGAGAGGTCACTGGTATTCTATCAGAAATGGTGTCAGGAAGAATACAAAGTATTGGCTTAACTACAAAGGACAGAAGCGTTACAACAGCTTTAACAACAAAGAGAAGATCAAAACATCATCAAATAAATGACATAACTATGGCATGATTATTTGATTTATGATTACCAATGCTTTTTATTTCTGCTTCTTACTGTTTGGGCTTTTGTCATTGTATTGTTTGGACTTCCAAAGGATGGGGAAGGAAAAGAAAGTTAAATTAGTTTTGTTACTTATTTTCAACTGTAGTTTTTAGTGTGCTAAAAAGCTGAAGTTATGACTGATTTTAAAATTATGCATTCTACTTCCTATCTACTAAGGGAGAAAAGAATTGGTTTATGCAGAAAAAAACCGGTTTTTTATTTTTGCTCATAAAGTATGTTAATTCTCATCATCTCAAAAAGCCTTTGAGAGGATTAGCCGCATAGACCAATACTGTTCTCTATTAGTCAGTATAAAGCATATGATGTCATCTTGTTTCCTCCCTTCCTTAAGCTTTTTATTTTGCGCTGGGTGGGACTTTTTTTTTTTGGACAATTCTCAAAATTTTGTGGCTTAATTACCACTAGTTGACACATGTGATTGACAAACCTGTCTAAAACGGGTCAAATACCTAAGCGCTGCAGAACAATGCAATCCAACCAGCAATTCCCCACGAGAGAGAAAGAGGGTGTGATTAGGTTCCAGCTATTAAGCAAGTTATTGCAAAAACAGTTTGGTGGTCTGTTTCTGCAATAGGCACAGGTTAAGCAAGTATCTCCTAATTAGCCCCCAAAAAAAGACTCGACTGTAAGAGGTAGGATCAACAGCCAAAGCATGAAGCAACTAGGGCAAACACTAGGAGCTTTATAGAGGTCTTCATATCGATCCTTGGCATTGGTTACTGATCATTAACCCTGCTAGGGACTATCGAAGGGAATTTGTGTGAGGCTTATCGAGCCACAGGAAAGGAGATGCAGGAGGGAATAGAAGCTTCTAATAAAAGAAACGCAGCAACAATAGCAGAGAACAGCTCTGGCTGGTGACGTAATGGCTGGCAGCGGTCCAGCTTCAGCAGAGCTGCTGCTACCCAGCATCCAACCTCTCCACACACTCCAGCTTCGGCGCATCTACCGAGCTGCTACTTCCTGCGATGCTACTTTGCTGGTGCCACCAAGACCTTACCTTAGAGGGCCAGCACACCGAACAAAGGGTGGTCCTGCTGCTGTAAGTTGTCACAAAGCTCTCTCTCACTCGCCCCCCGGGCCCCTCAGGACCGAGTCCAGCGGCTGCTCAAGTTTAGGGCGAGAACCCCGGCGCACACTCCAGGCGTGCCTCAGCTCCCCAGGCTGGTCTCGGTCCGCCCCTCCCTGCTCGCCCCCTCCGGTCCTCAGCCCAGGTGACCGCGGCGGCCCCGCGCCCCCGCCGGGCCCGCAGGCCGGTCCCCCGCCTTACCTCCGCCAGGTAGAGGTTGAGGAGACAGAGCGTGGAGAACTGGAGACAGGAGGGGAAGCAGTAGAGCAGCCAGTGCGGGAAGAAGCGCAGGTGAGCGGGCGGCCGGAGCAGGGGCAGGGAGCCGCTGAGCGAGAAGGCGGCGGAGAAGAGGGTGGTCCTGAGCGCTGCCCACAGGAGGCAGAGGAAGAGGCAGAGGCTCTGGTGGCTCAGCCGCCGCTCGCGGTACAGGAGCAGCCGCCACAGCTGCAGGTAGGCAAAGGCGAAGAGCGCGGCGTAGAGCA
Organism: Equus asinus; assembly: GCF_041296235.1. NCBI lineage: Eukaryota > Metazoa > Chordata > Mammalia > Perissodactyla > Equidae > Equus > Equus asinus. Next base: position 63,967,450 of record NC_091796.1, on the reverse strand, counting down.
GGGCGTGCAGGATGCTGAGCGCCAACTGCACCGAGCCGGGCCCCGCGGCGCCCCCGCCTCCGCCGGGCGTCGGGGGCTCGCGGCCGGCCGCCGGACCCGGCACGGACACCCTCATGAGGGGGCCGGGGGGCGCGCGCGAGAGCGCGGGAAGGAAGGGGCCGGACTCGGGGCCGCCGTCGAAGGGGAGAAGGAATTTCCCCCCCACCCCCCAACCCCCCCAGCCTCCCACCCCGGGAAGCGCCGTGACAGGACCGGAGCCCCGCGCAGGGCGGCCGCGGCTGCCCGTCCCCCGCCTCCTCTCCCCGTCCCCCGCCCTCCCGGGGGGAAAGGGGGGAGGTCTCGGCTTCTCGCGCTGAGGCTCGGCTGGGTAGCTGCAAAAACAACTCTCGGCTGGAGACAATCAGCTGAGAAACCCGAGCATTTGAGGCGCTCGCTCCGCACCGTGGGCCCGCGCCGATTGGCCTAGGCGAGCACGCCCCCCGCGCGCCGCGCTCGGAAGGCCATGGGCCGCGGGCCCCGTCGCTCGAGGGCCCCAAGCTCTGATTGGGCGTCCGCTGCGCCCGCTTTTGCCCCGCCTCCTCATCCCCGCCCACGCTGCCGATTGGCCCAGCGACTGCACGCCCGCTCGCGCCGGCGGGAGGACTGGGCGGTCGCTGGTCACCTGGGGCGGCTCCCGCTCTGCCGCCTGCGCTTTCGGTTGGTTGGAGAGGCCGCACGTAAGGAGCACGAGGAGGGGGAGGAGCCTCGAGATTGTCTCTTAACCAACAGGCCGGCCCGGCCGAGTGCTGGCGGCTGCGTCCCGGCAGGTGGGCTCGGCGCCGCCTTTCCCCTCTCCTCCTGTGGCGGGAGCCGCGGGTGGCGCGCCGGGGGACCGCCGGGGCCCTGCCTGCAGGTCTGGCCCGCGGGTCTGGAGCAGGTGGTTGACAGCGCGGGTCCCCCTGGCGAGGGGCTGTGGTTTCCGCGTGCGGGGACGGGGATTGGGAGCGGGCGGCTCTCCCCCGGCGAGGGCCGCACCGCAGAGCTCTGGCGTCGGGCTTAGAACGGGCCTCACCTAGAGCCTTCGGAGGGGCGTTTTGCTTTCTTCCTTTTTCCCAGCGTGAGCGGCGGGGAAAACATGAGCCCTTTGTAGGGAAAGGGGATGGAATGAGGCGAAGGGTAAGTCGGAGCTCTAAGTGAAACTCTCTTTGCTCCCTCGGGAAATATTCCTAAAGGAAGAGTTGTACTAGGATGAATGGATGTACATGCCGCTGAGAGTGGGGGGAACGTGGGTCTTTGAAACTTAAGACTTTGGAAAGATGCTCTGGGCATAAGTCTAGGGAAAAAGGCAGAAACAGAACTTTGGTGAATGTCTAGAGAGGAAGAAGTAGAATAGTCAGTGTTCCTTAAATTCCACACGTATTCCTTCGAGCCTTCGTCCTGTAGGTAGTAGATGGTGGCGCTGTTCCTGGGGTTCAGAGAGAGACAAAACAAATGCGCAATTATGTTACTGCTGTAAATAAGTGAGGAATAAATAGATCTCCCAGCGTGTGTTGGACTGACAAATATTTGTTGACTTTATTTTTTGGTGTTTGGTAATAAAATGAGCAAAGTAGTGCAAAATGAAGAGAAAATAATTTGTGTTCTTAGAATGAGCAGCTCATCACAAATTTGGTATCTCTGTGAAAGACTATGTTGCATTTACTGGTGCAGCCAAGACCCAGCCTTTCCTAACTCACCATCCTTTGCCCTAATGCTTTGCCTAAAAGAGTGTTGCTACCTTCTGTCCTAGCTAAGTGATCTACAGGGAACTCTAAAGTCTGTTTTGTACTCCAGATTCTGGGACAGTAGTTCACCCAGGCACCAGATGCTGGTGTGCTTTGGATTGTTTATAGGTGTGCTGACAAGCCGTATTAGATATTTAGCCCTGGCACTATTATGTGGCTATTCCTCAGATGGCACATTCAGCTGAGCAGGTGTGCAGAGCAGCATAGAGTAGGGTACAACTTGCTGTAAGAAGTTAACAGGCCTAACCCAATATCACTCCTTTAGAGAAGGATCTTGTGTTTATTGGAATTTAAGAAATTCACCTCAAGGACCCTTGGAGAAGGTGGTTAGGACAGTACACAATTCTACTTGAGAGCGACCAGTGTGCTTATGGCAGCAGTGGGTTAATTGATTGCAGTTACATGCTTAGGGCCATCAATTACGCGTAAACTCAGAGTTCCGTGATTGTAGGCACTTGTCATAATCAAGGGAACCTCCTGTTCTCTGCCATGGCCTATTTTTGTGTCTTCCGTATCAATGAGGTGCAAGTTTCAGGTCATGAATAGATTTTCACCAGGAAGGGTTTTTTCTTTTTCTCATATATTTTCTACTCAAAGTGATAGTGAACAGCATGTGGGTAGTGCCCATACTAGTTTTCAGGTCTTTGCTTGTGAGACTTTTTATTCCAGTGTCATAGCAAGTCCAGAGAGCCTCCTCTTTTCTCCTTTTTTGGTTGTGTGTGTGAGGGGGTAGAGAGAGAAGATTTTGCCCCAGCTTGAAGGGGTTCTAAAGAGATATTGATTCCTTTTATTCCCTCCTTTAGGTCTTAAAAGATAAACTGTGGTGAGATCTAATCAACATTTTATTTGAGGCTGGTTCAGTGAGCAGATTCTGTTCTGTAATAGCAGCATTAAATTGTAAGTAAGCTATTTTTTTACAGAATCTTCTTACAGAAACTTTGTAGGCATTATATGCCTCATTTGCAAAATATGAAATGTATCTTAGTAGAGAATGATGCCCATAGATCTTAGTATAATTTGTTTAATGTTTATAGTTGTTAATTTCCTCTTTTTCTTGAGAGGGGAAAACCATTAGTTTTGTCGTTAATTATAAGGGAAATTTAGGCCTATAGAGGGGAAACGAATCAAGGGTCTTCTGGAAAAGTTTGCTGCAAGATATTCTAAATTTTGAAAGGTGTTCAAATGTACAATGATTGAATGTTGTTCTGGGAGAGCAGACCACTGTAGCACAAAGGTCTTTCAAACATTTAAGAGCAGAACTGTTTGCCAAGTATTATTCTATACAGGACCCAGTCTCCAAATGGGATTGCTCTATCTGAAGAGAGCCACGCTCTAGGCTCCACTTGCCTTGGGAACACCTGAGGGCAAATCCTTGCCCCCCACCCCGCCCTCACTAGCAGGAAGATCAGTGTTTTTCTCTTGAAGCACTTCTTCCTCATTGCCTTCTCGGGCTTTCTCAGTATTCTGGTGCCGAATGAAACAAACTTGTGTTTCCCTTAGTGTTTTATTTGCAAGCTTTAGCACTTTTTGTACTACAGCCTCATCGATCCATTCTTAAAATGCTTGTCTCCCTCTTATATTTGTCGGTAGTTAAATGTCCCATTTTTTCCAACTTTTAAATGACCTGTGCATACATACTGGTTTAGAATTTAGGGATGAGGCAAAAGTTACATCTTGTGTATCAGCTCTGATTAATGCTGACAGAAGCATTATACTGAAGAATCGAGGGCCCCTTCCAGGCCCAAAGGGTAAGAGTCTGCAGGTAGTTGGGAGGTGTATGTGTGTGGTATCAGTGAACATTTGCCTATGGCTTCCTTCTTTTGGTGTTCAGACCTCTTGTGGTAACAGTCAGTTACATTTTAAAGAGTCATCTTCCCTTTTAGAATCTTCCTACAGTGCACTTGGGTCAATTCCCTCTGAATTCTTTGAAATATACTTCTTCAAAATCTAGGATATATATTTATGTTCAAGTCACTCTTGGCTGTTGCTAAAACCAGTAGGGCTAGGTTGGGTTATACTGTAATAACAACCCCAAATTTTCAGACGTTTAAAACAACAACTTTTATTTTGTGTTCATACTGGGTCAGCTGGGAGCTTTGCCCCACTTCTCCTCTTTCTGAGACTTGGTTCTACAGAAAAGGCCTCATTTTGAGTATCAGTCGTCATAGCAGAAGAAAACTGTGTCGTGCTTCCTGACACATACATGTTGACTCTTAAAACCTTCCAGAAGTTACATATATCACTTCCTACGTTTCATTGACCAAATCAAATCATGACCATACCCAACTCAAGGAAGTGGGGAAGTATAATTTTAACATGTGTAAGACAACTAGAAACATTTGAACAGGTCACCCTTTTTGTCAACAGATATTCTCCTTCCTACATGTAGTTCATCCTCGGCCCTTCCCAGTGGCGATAACCCCAAAATCTCATTGAGTCACCATGTCAAACTCAAAGTCCAGGATCTGGTGAGTAAGGCATAGTAGCAGTAACCTCTGGTAATCTCTATCAGTTGAAGACAGAGGGTAGTGTAGGGACAGATAGCTATGATAACTATTCCCATTTGGAGAGAAGAATGGAAGGCACATGTCAGACTCAAGACTAGCAATTTTGAAATCCTGCTGGCAAATTTGTTAAGACTCGAGTTCTGTTCCCTTCGTTCTCTAGGCCAGTGGTTCTCAAACTCTTATGAATGACCAGTTTGATATTTTTTTTTTGCTGAGGAAGATTCACCCTGAGCTAACATCTGTGCCAGTCTTCCTCAATTTTGTATGTGGGTTGCTGCCACAGCATGGGTGCTGACAAGTGGTGTAGGTCCACACCCAGGAGCCAAACCTCGGCCACCAAAGTGGAGTGCACATAGGGCATGGGTTGGCCCACCAGTTTGGTTTTTTTAAAAATTTCAATCTACTTTGAATTTTTGTTCAACATGATAAAAATGAATTATAAGAAAAATGAAATGACAAAATATATCAAATGACAAGCCCAATTTAAAAATTATTAGGTTCAACAGACACAAAATTACTATGTGAAATTGCTATAAAAGCTTTTGAACATTTGCACTCAATTTCTGTGTTTATCTCATTATGGTAAACCAGTAACAAACAGTTTGTGTTCTGGCACATGCCCTAGAGCATAGTTCTCCATGGTCCTTGGCTTTGCCTGTAAGAGGTCCTTTCATTTTTATTATCCTTGGCCACATCTGAAGTTGCCTTTGGAGAATAATGGCCTCTTTCTATGGCTGAGCAGTTTCGTCAGCTTGCTTTCTGACCATACAAGAGTGGGGGTATAAGGATTAGATTATGCTGCAGTAATACCCCTCAAATCTCAGTGGCTTAAGACAACAAGGTTTATTTCTTCCTATGTCACATGCTCATTGCGTATCAGCCGGGGGTTCTCTGTGTTGTGCTCATTCTGGGACCCATGCTGATGAACAGCCACCATTTGAGCGTTTTTAGTGACTGTGACAGAAGAAAATAAAGCGTGTTGTATCACACAGCACACAGTAGCTGGTAAAATTGTTTCCTGAAAGAGACATGCCACTTTTGCTCACATTTTATTGGCCAGAATAAGTGGCATGGTGGTCTCATACTTCACTAAAGGTGGAAAGTGCAGGAAGCTAAGTATGATCCTCCCTGATACCTGGCAGGAGAAATGGAACTGTTTACCCCATACTAATAAACCACCACACCTAGGTAACAAGGTCACATTTCTCCCAAGGTACTCATGCTTTGTCTTGATACGAAGATTTTGAAGCGTTGAGTATTGTTTTTAATTACTCCAGAAAAAAGTCACCAAGTACCTTCTGTATCTTTGTTTTTATTCCATTCTTGCTGGGTGTTGTCTGTCCCCATCGTTTCCCGTCCACACTTCTCTTTAAAGATCTTTTTATGAGGAGACCCTGCCTCTGGACAAATTCATTTTATTTACTGTGCATGTGAGCTGGACACTTCTCTGTCCATTGGATTGGATCGGGTTAATATGAGTAGATGCTATGGAAGAGTTGGTTACATACGAGTAATAGCTTTTCTCTTTGAATCAAAGCGGAAAGGCACACAGTTCTATAAGGTTTCAAAAGTTTTCTTGGTGTCTTCCCCTCTCCAATTTCTTATTCCTTAGAGGCAATTTTCTTTCATCTGCTCCCTGTTTCTTTTGACGTCAGTCTTCCTATTTCCAATAATTTTGGCTTTTGGTCTTGTGAAAGATGAAGATTTGGCTCTCTTTTTTTCCTTTTCCCACCATGACCACGTGCTCACTTACTTTCTGTCTCCCCGCCTTTTCATGGATTTGGTTAAATCATTATTCAGTGTTTATTTTATTATGACCGTGTAAACTCAATTTCTAGCTGACCCATGCAATATTCTCTGCTTTAAGTTATTTTTAATAATCAAACTAATCAAAGATGGAACAAACCGCAAAGATTACTCCTGGGTTCCTGTCTCTAAAAGTATGTAAGAACAATCACCAACATCTCTAACTGACCAGATGCACAGCGTTTTCACATGTATAATCTCATCTGTCCAGTGAGATAGAGGAGGAAGAGGATTCAAGCACTGAATGTGCCCTTAGACCTTTTGGTGCTACAAAATACATTCTAGGGGAGAAGAATCATATGTTAACCGTCATGTCCAATTTAGTGTTAAAGTATTTGCATTGTAACCACAAGGCCAGGAAAAATGGTATTTTATACTTGAATCTTTCAATTGTGCTTTTTTACTTAAATGTTTTACCTTTTAATTAGGTTGGAGTTATTTCATTTAGTAACATTTGTTATATAGTTATTCCCTTAGCCTCAGGATGCATGCATTTCACCCCCAGAATATAAAGAAAATATTGGATGACTTATTTTAAACCATTCCCATTAATATAAAGTGGCTTTAAAATACACTAGTTTAAATTGGTTGTAATGTATAATCAATTTTAATGTCAAGGATACCCCTTAATTGTATCATTAAAATTACTTTTTTATATACCTCTCACAGTCTTTGCTCTTCATTCTACTTGAGTTTTTGAATTTTTGGCTCATTCTTAAAAATTGATGGCAAATTTGTTCACTGTTTGATATAAATAAGCTATAATAAAAAGAATATTAGGAAGTAGTCAATGAATAATTAGCTCTTTTTTAGGAATACCTGCTCCTTAGGGAGAGGTATTATGTGCCTATTGATAGTATTGAAAGACCAGAGTAGATATCCAATTTAGTACAGTTTTTTCCTAAATTTTTCATTTTGTCATTTTATTCTTTACTGAAAAATTCTACCCCTCCTTATGAGTAATTTTTTGCTATTTTTTCCTGTCTCCTGTTTTGAGATAGTGATTTATTGTTTGAAAGATGAGTTGTATTTGAAATTAAAAAAAATTAAAACAAAATTCTTATACCTGAGTGTGTCTTTACCTTCTAGAAGTATATTTTCATATTATATTAATTTTTCTAAACTATCTTCTTTTAAACTTAGATAATATAGATCATCAGTAGAAAACCTCCTAAAAGAAGAAATTGTTCAAGAGAAATATGAAAGTAGCAAAATAGAAGACAAAGAGAATTGACAGCAAATACAGAGGACAGCCTGGAAGTAAGCACAGCATGGAAAAAGATGAGAAGAGGATATCTAGAACAAATCTGAGTTCAGAAAACAAAATTGAGTTAAAATATGAGTTGAAAAAGATATTTGAGTTTTTAAGCTGTATAAATAAATCTAAGTCTTAAGCATTAAAAAAAAAGGATAGTTAGAAGAGATGTTCTTAAGTAGTTTTAATAGCTGTCTTCTAGGGAATTTAGAGTAAGAAGAATGTAAACATAGTAGATATGTATTTTGGATGTATCACTCCCCTGTTAATGGTATTAAATAGTTACTTGAGTATTAATTTTAAATCTGCTCTAGGGAGAGAAGAGTAAAATGCCCAATTTAAAAATGGATTGGATAATGTTTGAGAATTAATTTTAGAACAATTAACATTTTCCAGTAAATATCTCTTAAGCTTAAGATACTTTGTATTGCACTTTCCAGATAGCTTTGATATCTTTTGCAAGTATTAACAATCAATAGTATTATCACATCAATGTCATTATATATCATCTGTATTATAAATTATATATTATATTTCATCCCCTCTCAAATTTTTGCTAGAAGGAAATAATAAAGTAAGAGCAAAATCAAATATATAGGTAATGCCCTATATTATTCTTTTTTGCAGATTTTATTTCATTCATTTATTTAACAAATTCATTCAGCAAAGCTTTGTTGAACACCTGCTCTTGCCGGGTATTGTCCTGGGTAGCAGAACGCAGCAGTGAACAGACAGACTCCTGTGTGCGTACAGCTGCAGCTGATGATGTCTTCCAGTTTCAGTGCATGTAGAGTTGGCTTCTCTTTTGTTATGATGAATATTTTTTATAAGTCAGCGGGAGACTCTCTACCAGAACTGAGTCCTCAGAAGTATTTCAATACATTGCAACCAGGAAAAGCCTCCTTAGCTTATTTTTGTCAAGCTAGTAAGTATTTTTTGTATTCTAATATGATTTTTGTGATGTTTCTGTTGCTGTTTAATCAGTATGCTCAGTGGGAACTTATTGTCAGTATTAATAATATGTGTGATAAAGCTACAAAACTATAATATGCCTTCCTGGCTTTGAATCCTGAGTCTGCCACTTGACCTTCTATGTGACCTTGGTCAAGTCACTTAGCCTCTCTGTGTGTCTTTTTTGTCATCCATAAGGAGAAAATAGTACTTGCTTTATAAATTTGTTCTGAGGATTAAATGACTTTACTCATGTGGCTGGTCCATAATAAATACTAGGTAAGAATTAACTATTAATGTAATAATGTCTGAATTTCATCTAGTCATTTACGAAAGTATACTTTGTGACATTTTTAGCATGTAAATGTCTCCAAAGTGTTTTTAAATTTTAAATGTAGTATTACTAATGCTTTAGTTTAATGCTCTGCTTTAGCTGTACCTTTAATTACATGGAATTAATATAACTATTGAACATAACTAATAATTGTAATGGTCTTATTTTAGTCTTCATGCCTTGAAAAGATACTATTCTTGGATTAAGTGAGATGAATCCACATTTCTATTAGCTCTCTTATAATTGTAATTTAAAAATGGTATTTTAAAATCATTTTGAAAGTTTTGTGCATGTGTGCACGTATGTTGTGTATATGGTATTTAACTTGGAAAAATAATGCCCAACATTAGGTTTAAATTAAACATTTTTTTACCCTATTTTTATTTTAGAAAGTTTTTAAGGTCACTTACAAAATTAAAATACATCATGATAAAAACGTTAGAAATAAGAATAATGAGGCAATAGGGAAAAAGGGTATAAAATTTATAACCAGATGTGTTTAGTTACTTGATTGTCGTTGTTGCATACTAGTTGGGCAAACTAATATATTTCTTCTGCAGTTTGCAGCTTTGGGCTTTAATTTTAAAAATTCATTTTTCCAAGGGACAAGTCATAAAACAGTCATAAATCGTTTCTTATTTTAGATTCTCCAAGTCCCTCTATATTTCTTGAAGAACTGAATGAGGCTGTTAAACCTCTCCAGAACTATGGAATTTCAGTTGCAAAGGTAGAAAGATATTTATGTTAATAAATTGTTGGTGGCGAAGATTTTATAACTGTCTGACTTAAGACTTACGTTGTTTCACATCTTTTTCCAAACTGGAAAAATAGTTTTTTCATAAGAATAAACAGAAACACAGAAAGATAGTTCCAGGTTATTGTATAAATTAGTACATATAGGAAAAAAAAGCTATTTAAAATTCTTTAGCTTAGAACTTAAGTTTATTTTGTAGACTATTGTATTTGTGCTATGGTGTCATTTTTTAATCTTATAGTTAGAATTTTGTTTTGCTTGACAAATTTATCATAATAGATATCACAATTAAACTATTTATTAAATTTCTGTTAGCACAAACTGAGGTAACAAAATTAAGGTACTGTAATTGAAACTGAATTGAATTTTTTTTTTTTTTTGCTTAAGATTGACACCTGCGCTAACAACTGTTGCCAATCTTTTTTTCTTTTTTCTTCCCAAAGCTCCCCAGTACATAGTTGTATATTATAGCTGTGAGTGCCTCTGGTTGTGAAATTTTTTCTTTTCTATTCTTCTAAGTCTTTCTAATTGCTTATGTTGCTGTTTCTTACATTTATTTTTAGAACAAAGTTAAAGCAACCCCGCTTGAAATTACATATTTAATTTTTTTCTTAAAAGATGTTCAAACTTGCCATGGAGTATTATGGGAAATTTCCACTTGCATCATGGGTTAGATAGCTACATGAACCTTTCATTTAGTTTAAACTTAGAATTTGTACCTAGAAAACTGAATGATTAGTAACCCAGTGATTATTAAATTCTTTCATATTAGTGTCTGCTTGACTTATGTGTACATTTATTCTTTCTTAGTTCACTATCCTTCCCCCTCTGAGAGATGGCTACTGTCCCTTTTGGTCCCTGCAGCTGGAGTTCCCAGGGCAGGAAGCACAGGAAGGTTAACTAACCTTGGCTATTAAAGGGAAATTGTTCCCTCTTCCCATAGAACAGTTCTGACACCGTCGAGTTTTCCATACCCAGAAATTCTGACACTAACTAGCCAGAGTGAGCACAGACCCCCCAGGTTAAGAGCTTAGTCCTGTTAAGACTGACCCTCACTTTAGACGCCAATCACAATTAGTGGGTCGCCAGGTTACAGCTTCTGTAGGACTTGGCTACAGATTGAGGGTCCTTACAACCCCCTCCTCAGGTTCAATAATTTGCTAGAAGGGCTCACAGAACTCAGGAACTTTACTTACTATTACTGGTTTATTATAAAGATTATCTCAGGAACAGCCAAATAGAAGAGGTGCATAAGGCAAGGTCTGGAAGAGCTTCTGTCCTCTTGTAGTTTGTGTGTGTCATCCTTTTAGTCCTTGGATGTGTTCACCAACCTGGAAGCTCTCCAAACCCTGTTGTTTAGGGTTTTTATAGAGGTCCCATTGTGTAGGCATAATTGATTAAATCATTGGCCCTTGGTGATTAACTCAATCTCCAGCCCCGAGGATGGGAGGTGCTGTTCAAAGTTCCAAAGGTCTAATCCTGCCTTTGTCTTTCTGGTGACTAGTCCCCATCCTGAAGCTATCCTTGGGGCTCCCAGCCAACAGTCATCTCCTTAGCATACAGAACGACACTTATCACTCCCAGAGATTCCAAGGATTTTAGAAGCTCTTATATCAGGAACTGGTGTTAAAGAAAAATATTAGAGCAAAAGATATTCCTAGCACCCCTATCACTCAGGAGATTATAAGAGTTTAGAAGCTCTGCCAGGAACCAGGAGCAGAGGCCAAATACATATTTCTTATTATGTCATGGCTGAATACCTTAAAATATATATATTTTTAATGTCGATTCTGTATGTATAGAGGTCTCAGTTAACTTTGAACAACTGATTATATTCTAGAATGATAATGGCACTTTTCTCTGAGGAGCTTTGAATGAAATTTTAAACTGAAATTTAGAAATGAAATACTAGATTAATATGACACTGAAAAGGGATAATCATGTTACTGCCCAAAATTGGGGTTCTCTTGGCCAATGCACATTAAAAAAACCAGTTACTACAGCATCAGCTTTTGGGAAAAGAAAACAGCTTTATTGCTAGATCAGTCCGCAGGGAGACAGGGGCCCATGGCCTCAGATCTGTCTCCCTGGTCCAGGGCTTGGAGCAAAATTTGTGGGATGAAGGGTGGTCTGAAGTGTAGGAGAAGTGAGTTAATCGATGATCTGCACAAGTGTAATCAAGCTTCTTGTCTCTCCATAGGAGGCATGTTCACAAAACAGTGGTGTTAGCATGATCTGAGGGTGGAGTTTTCAGCCCTTTGATGTCAAAAAGGTCACTTATTGGGCATTTCTGCAGGCCCGTTTGATGGGTTGGTGGTCACACCAACTGGCCTGAATTGGACAAGGGGTCTCAGTTCCTGAAAAACCACTCTTAATTACTCTGTTGATAAGATGGGGTCAGTTGAACTGGTCCTGGAGGGCCTGTTACAATTGTGCTGTTTATCTAGTAACTAGTAAACTAGTACCTAGTAACTCTCTATCTAGTAACTGGAGTAGAATATTAAGGTTCATGCCCAGGGTGTTGCCTTTATGAACTAACATGACTTAAACTCTTGATTTTACAGTTGAGGATGCTAAGCTGTTTGGAAAGGAGACTGGTGAATAAGACAGACATGAGTACTTAGCTTAGTCTCTGCCACATAATAGATACTGAGTAAATGTTTATGAGATTGAAATGAGCTTACTATATTTAGTCTTCTTTTGGATAGAGAGATGACTGCGATGCAAGTCTGTTTCTTTGGAGAGTTTCTATCTTAAATGGGGGGATAAAACACATTCATCGATCATTTTGATAACTAGCAGAACTTGATCATTGCAATAAAGGAGATAGAAATAAAATCTGATAGAGATTTAAAGGAGAGAAAGCTCATATCTGATTGTTGGGGTAAAAGGTCACATATGGTATTGGGAAAGACTTCAGAAAAAGTAGCATTTTGAGGTTGTCTGCAAAAGTTAAGATTTCAGGAGGCAGAGATAGATGAAGAAAACACTGAATATAAATGGCCTAAATGTTCCAGTTAAGACAAATGTTGTCAAGCTGGGTACAATAACCAAACCCAACTGTGTGCTATTTAGAAATGCATCAGAGAGGCTTCAGGAATCTTCAGAGTAAATGAAGGAAAAAGATCTATCATGCAAGTGATACCAGAAGAAGGCTGGTGTTGCGATATTACTATATCAGAAAAACCTTGACTTTTCTATCAGGACTGATCCATCAGTGCGTCCTACTCACTATCAAAACTTCTAGTATCTACTGTCAAAACTTCTCAAATCTGACCACTTCCCATACCTTTACTTTTACGCCCCCTTGTCCAAACAGTCATCATTTCTCATGGGAAACCACACAGCCTTCTAATAACTGGCCTTTCTCCTTTCACTCTTGTCCCACTTAACTCTTCTGCACAGGTGAGTCAGATCACGTTGCTGCCCTCTCAGAAAGGCTTCCCATTATGGCTAGGGTAAAACAGAAATTCCTCACTCTTGTGCACATTCCCTTCCTTGCTAATCTCATTTTCTGTCCCTCCACTGTGCTCAGTTTGTCCCTGACATATACTGGTCATCTTTTAGTTACTTGAACCTGCTAGGTGTGTTATTTCCACAAGGCCTATGCAGTCATTTCCCCCTCTGCTTAGAACTCCTCTCTTCCACATATTTATATATTTATATGCATCACTCCGTTACTTCAGTTCTTTGCACAAATGTCACCTCAGAGAAGCCTTCCTTGACTACTGATCTAAAATGCCCTGTCACTCACTACCCCCTTACTACTTTTTTCTTTATAGCAGTTAATGTTACTTGTTAGTTTTTTTAACTGTCTGTCTCTACTTTTAGAATGTAAGTTCTAAAGATAAAAGATTTTTATTTGGATTTTAATTGTACTCCCAGAGACTAGAACAGTGACTAACATATGGTAGGTGTTTAAATATGTGTTGAATGGATGAATGGACAAATCTGTTGTCATAATATCAACTGTCTCCTGTGCTCTGACTTTTTAAAATTCTCTAAAAAATTACATACACTAAAATTTGCTCTTTTTGCTTATGGCTATATTCTGACTTTTAATTCTAGTTCTGTATTCCTGATGTCTTTTCTGGGTATCACTTCTCCTTTTGTAGCTTTTTAAAAACAAGTGTAGCTTCCCCAGAATTGTCATTCTGCTTCCTCAAACTCTATTAAAAAATTGAACAACAACAAAAAAACTCCAAACCAAAAGCGAAAAACTTACAAAACCCCCCAGGTTTACAAAGTCCAAGACAAAATCGCTGTTGTTCTTCCAGCCTGAGCCTTGGTTAAGTTATGTCGGTGGCTACCCATTGCCCCATCTAGAAACCTCTTCATTCTCTTGATCTCTTTCCGTCCCCCTCTATCCCATGCTGCATACACATGCTCAGTCTTAGTTTTACTTACTGTGTTTGTGAAAAGCCTTTTGAGTCTCTTCGCCTTGTCTGCTTTACTTCAGGTCCCAGTCACCCTTGACCTATACTCATGTGATATTCTGTTAATCCGCCTTCTTTGTGCTCTCTTACTTTCCATTTTTTTCTTCATGTTGCTGCCAGAATTGTCCTTGTATTTTTCACATACAGTCCAGATTATAAGCTATCAAGGGCTGTTATGACTGCTGGAACACCGTCAGGGACTCACGTCCATTCTTTCTGTTTCACCGTCCTTAGCAAGGGTTTCTTCTTTGAAAATGCTTTATGGTCCACAATTACTGCTGATGACCTAGCTGTCTTATCTGTTTTTTGTCTGGAAGAAGTGGAAAGTGCAAGAGTCATCAGTCAACTCCCTTTTAAGGGCCTTTTGAGATCCCAACCCAGTGATTTCTTTCTTTTTTTTTTTTGAGGAAGATTAGCCCTGAGCTAACTACTGCCAGTCCTCCTCTTTTTGCTGAGGAAGTCTGGCCCTGAGCTAACATCCGTGCCCATCTTCCTCTACTTTATATGTGGGACACCTACCACAGCATGGCGTGCCAAACGGGGCCATGTCCGCACCTGGGATCCGAAGCGGCGAACCCCTGGCCGCCGAGAAGCGGAACGTGTGAACTCAATCTCTGCTGGGCCAGCCCCAACCAACCCAGTGATTTCTAACACTGCTTGGCCATCCATAGCTCTTGGGGAGTCTGGAAAAGTCTTTTACTGGAGGACTTGCTTTTAGTGAAGTTCTGTTAGTAAAACAAAAAGGGAGGATGGATTTTGGGTAAGAAACTGGCAGTCTCTGCCACACCTATGTTCCCGCTGCTGAGATGCTTTCATAGTCCCAACCTACCTTTCGCTTCTGTGCTTTTGCTTATGATTTTTTTGGCCTGCCTTAGTTGTTTCTTTCCTTTTCTACCTGATTACCTGCCACTTACTCCATAAGACTGAATTAAATGTAAACTCTTAGATATAGTTAAATATAACTCTTAGGTGTAGAAACTGTTCTTTTCTCTGGGTTACCTTAAGCATTTGAATAAGTGAGCAAATTATAGGATACAAATCAGAAAGAAAAATAAAATAGGAAATTTGACCTGGAGACAAACTGTAATGTTTAATTTTATTTCTTGTTTCCCTTGCCAAGAAACTTGACCTTTTGATATGTAATCTAAACCTTAAATATAATCTTTTAAAGGTTAATTGTGTCAAAGAAGAAACATCAAGGTACTGTGGAAAGGAAAAGGATTTGATGAAAGCGTATTTATTCAGGTAAACTATTTTTTGAGTGTGAGAGACAAATATAAAGCTGTACTTTTCTCTCTATATATATTTGAATATATAAAATATCACTAAGCCAGAATAAAGTATGCAGTGGGGATTACATGAAGTTTAGCAAAATGTCCAAGTAATAGATTTGTTACCTGCACTTTAGCTTCCTTATCTATAGAATAGTACCTACCTCACAGCGTTGTTTTGAATATTACGTGAGAATCTTATGTACACTTCTACTACAAATGCCTTTAAATAAGTGCTTAGCAAATTCAGTGTTCTGAGTAGGTATGTCAGGTCCATGTGTGGATGTGAAATGAGCATACTTTAGTTTTGAGAGGTCTGCCAATGTCCTGGTTACAGATTCCTTTGCGCTTGGGTCTGCCCGTCTACCTGAGATTTCTCGAAATCCTTTCTTCCAACGCTGGGATATGGCCTCCGAAGTGGGGAGAGACAGTGTCTCCTCAGGGGCCTGCTGCTGAGGACACTTCTTTCTCTTTCCTTGTCTCCTTCCAAGCTCATTGGAGGAATCTGTGTGTGTGACAGGGAGGTTGGTGGTAACCTTGGAAGCCTCGTTGGGACTCACGTTTTTTTCCAGTTTTTTTGCCAGGCCCAGGGGCAAAGCTTTTCAAAGTCAACATATTTATTGAGTATATATTCAGTAATATTTGAGGGTGTATTATGGCCAGCACTCTGGTAGGTGCATGGAATAATGGGTAAGACACAGGCTCTAACATCAAAGAACTGATTGCCTAGTTTATTAGACAAGTAAGCTCAATTCCAAGGAAATATTTCTGTAATGCTTTTTAAAACTTTTTTATAGGGGCAACGTATTACTCAGAGAGTTCCCTACTGATACCTTGTTTGATGTGAATGCCATCGTTGCTCATGTTCTCTTGTAAGTACAGGGGGTATCCATTCACTTATTGTTATTTATCTGTTAATTTCATTTTAAACAACCACAATCCATTAAAATATTGTAGGGTTTTAACATTATATTTGTAGGCATCAATTTCTCACAAATTGTTCGTCTGTCTTCCCACATAGAGGATCTAAAATTTGAATGGCAAAGGATATAGAAACATGTAGATAGTGTATATAAAAGTAGGAGATGATGTGGGGCCAGTCTGGTGGCATAGCAGTTAAGTTCATGTGCTCCACTTTGATGGGCCGGGGTTTGCTGGTTTGGATCCTGGGCACAGACCTAGCCCTGCTTGTCAAGCTATGCTTTATATGTGGCAGGCATCCCACATATAAAATGGAGGAAGATGGGCACAAATGTTAGCTCAGGGCCGGTCTTCCTCAGCAAAAAGAGGAGGATTGGCAGTGAATGTTAGCTCAGGGCTAATCTCCCTCAAAAAAAAAAAAAAAAAGACAGAACACAACCACATGGTCATAGTATTGGTGTTTTTTTCTTTGTGAGGAAGATTGGCCCTGAGCGAACATCTGTAGCCAATCTTGCTGTTTTTGCTTGAGAAAGAATGGACCAGTTTGCTTTTGATTCTGTCTGTGGAGAGGATTTTAACAGGTAAGAAGCTCATCTTTGCTGTTCTCACTGGGATTTTTAAAATATCTGGCATCCCTCCCTCCATAGGCTGATGTTTTTCTGGAGTCTGTAGCTCTGTGCCTGTTTGGTAAGTACAGAAGCCATACAAAGGGTCCCAGCATGTGCCTGAGTGTCTCTCAGACATGGGAGCGAATCCTAATGTAACTTCCCTGCTGTGGAATCTTGAGGCCTGAGATTCAGGCCTTTGTGGGGTCTATTCCTGCAGTCTCCCGCTGAGTGAAGTCTAGCATTCTCTTTGGTGACAGAGCTAGAAACTGCAACTTGTCAGGGACGTGAGTTTACATGGACCTTTCCAGTTTAACGTTGTTGTAGGTCTGTTGCCCACTAAGACCTTCACTGACATTGACTCTCTTTGCTCCTTGCTTGGCTCTCCTCTTCCTTCTCCTTTCCAACTGGACTCTGACAAAAATTGCATGAAAGTTAAATTACAGGAAACTGAAAACTTATAGGTGAAAAGTGGTGATTATTACTTGGCAAAGGGACACTTTTAAATGTTCCAGTACCAATAATATATTAATGAAAGGTCTTTAGAAATCCTGACAACCATGGACCCTGAGGCCTGTAGACTAAGAAGCCAATTGTAAGGGGTAAAAGATGTCCTTTTGAAGAAGGAATTCCAAAGAGCTGTTGGGCAGCTTGGAAGCCCTTTGCTGGGAGAGAGAAGGGGTGGCTATCTTGAGGGTGGAGTCATAAAAAGCTTAGCAAAAAGTCCAAGTAATAGATATGATCTTTGTTCTCAGGAAGCTTACTAGTCTAGTTTTACAGTGAATACCTGACGACTGTCTTTGACCCAGAAATGAGGGTAAAGAAACAGAGAAAGAAGGTTCTTTGAGGGATAGGGGAGGAGGGTATTAAGACTGTCTCTGACAAGTTTGACCACAAATCCTGGAGTGGCAGATCCGTGTTGGACAACGTGATGACAAGGTGGTTTTGAAAGAATTAGGCCTTAGATGTGGAGAGACTGTCAGTGCTGGAAACTGGCTAGCCTGTGGGGCTTGTGTCATTCAAGTCCTCTGCAGCAGCATCTCGTTCCTACCGCTGTACCAGTGCTGATTCATGGAACAGTAATTCCACCAATAGATTATCCCCGTGGTCCTTCCATATGCCAGAAACTTGTTAGGCATTGGGGATGCAAAACAGAATAGGGTGTGGCTTCTATTCTCTAGGAATTCAGCGTTTTGTTGCAGAGACAGATATATAAACGGAAAATACTGTGCAGTAAGTAAAATAGAAATGTATGCATAAGGGCTTCAGGATCCACAGGGTAGGCAATGGTTACTTGTGTCTGGAATGAAGGTGGATATTTGTTAAGGTTTCCTGAAGGAGGTGGCACTTGGGATGAGTCTTAAAGGGTAAGCAGGAGTTTGCTGGTGAAGACCTGAGCCTCAAGTAGCAGCTGTAGGAATGGGAACCCCTGAGTGCAGGTCTAGGTGTTGTCAACATAGGTCATCCAAGGAGCATCCTACACATCACCAACACTTATGGGAAGAAGAAATCGAGGGGAGAAATAAATGTCAAGGAAGTAGAATTCTGAAGAGGCAACATCCTCATTTTTGTTTAAAATGTGGGAAAAATGGCTTGTGGAATACAATATTTTACAAATATTTTCAGTAATGATATTTAGAATGTTGAAGAACTGTGCTAAATAGTATGCCATATCATAACTGTACCTTCCAAATTACCATGAGGAGAAAAAATGCCTTTCAATCTCTCATCCTACTTTTTTGTGCTAAAACCATCAGTTTGAAATACCCAGTGCCTGGCAAGCAGTTTCTCTCTCTTGTGCTCCTTTGTGGTTGCATGCTGTTCATAGAAGTGGAACTGGACTCTTGCTTGATATGTTTTGCCTATTTTTTTTTTTTTGAGGAAGATTAGCCCTGAGCTAACATCTGCTGCCAATCCTCCTCTTTTTGCTGAGGAAGACTGGCCCTGAGCTAACATCCATGCCCATCTTCCTCTGCTTTTCATATGGGACGCCTACCACAGCATGGCGTGCCAAGCGGTGCCATGTCTGCACCCGGGATCCGAACCGGCGCAATCCAGGCCGCCAAAGTGGGACGTGCGCAGTTAACCGCTGTGCAACCGGGCCGGCCCCTTGTTCTGCTTATTTTTCTATCATGTTTTGAACTTTATTATTAATTTCTAGATACCCTCCTTATATAAGGGAGACACAAACTGTACTTTTTTCCCCTCAAGTTTGTCATTTATCTTTTGAATTTCCCTATTTTGTTCTTTTAAATATTACCTGGTCAAATTTATCTTTTCTCTTTTGACTTCTGGATTTTAACTTGTACTGAGATCTCCCTTATGCCATTGTTACAAGGAAATTACTTTTTTTTTTTTAAATGAATAGACTTTGTTTTTTAAAGCAGTTTTAGGTTTACAGAAAATTGAACGGGTTGTACAGAGAATTCCCATATACCTCCTTTCTCATCTGTACTCAGTTTCCTCTGTTATTAACATCTTACATTTGTTACAGTTGATGAACCAATGTTGACACATTATTATTAAGCAAAGTGCATAGTTTACATTAGGGTTCTCTCTTTGTGTGATACAGTTCTATGAGTTTTAACAAATATAAAATGACATGAATCCACCATTACAGTCTCATACAGAATAGTTTCATTGGCTTAAAAAATCCCGTGTTCCATCTGTTCATCTCTCCCTTCCACTCTCCAAGCACTGATCATTTTCCTATCTCTGTGGTTTTGCCTTTTCCAGAGCGTTGTGTAGGTGGAATCATACAGCATGGAGCTTCTTCAGATTGGCCTCTGTTTCTTGGCAATATATATTTCCTCTATGTCTTTTCATGGCGGAAAGCTCATTTCTTTTTATTGCTGAATAAATCCCATTGTATGGTTGTATCACTGTTTATCCAGTCACCTATGGAAGGACAGCTTGGTTACTTCACTTCCAAGTTTTGGCAATTGTGAATAAAGCTGCTATAAATGTCTGTGTGTATGTTTTTTGTATGGATGCGGTTTTCCACTCATTTGGGTAAATACTTAGTGGTGTGATTTCTGGATCATGTGGTAAGAATTTTGCGTTCTCACCTACAGTGAATGAGTTGTTGCAGCTCCACATCATTGCCAACCTTTGGTATTGTCAGTTTTCTTTATTGTAGCCATTCTAATAGGTGTGTCGTGTATCTCGTTATTGTTTTAATTTGCAAATTTTCTAATGGCATATGACATTGAGCATCTTTTAATACGCTTATTTACCATGTGTATATTTTCTTTGAAGGGGTAGATCTTTGCCCATATTTTAATTGACTGGTTTTCTTATTACTGAATTTTGAGTTCTTTTGTATAATTTGGATACAAGTCCTTTATCAGATATTTGTTTTGCAAATATTTTCTCCCAATCTGTGGCTTGTTTTTCATTCTCCTAACAATGTCTTTTGCAGAACAGAAGTTTTTTTTTTTTTTTTTAGCATTTATTAAACTCAAGTTTTTTTTGAGGAAAATTAGCCCTGAATTAACATCCACCACCAATCTTCCTCTTTTTGCTGAGGAAGATTGGCCCTGAGCTAATGTCCATGCCCGTCCATCTTCCTCTACTTTATATGTGGGATGCCTGCCACAGCATGGCTTGATGAGTGGTGCCATGTCCCTGTCCGGGATTTGAACCAGGGAACCCCAGGCCACCAAAGCGGAGCACATGAACTTAACCGTTATGCCATTGGGCTGGCCCCAGAAATTTTTAATAATAATGAAAACCAACTTAACAATTTTTTGTTTCATGGATCGAGCTTTTGGTGTTGTATCTAAAAATTCATTGCTAAATCCAAGGTCACCAAGATTTTCTTCTGTGTTATCTTCTAGGAGTTTTATGGTTGTATGTTTTGCATTTTTGTCTGTGATCCATTTTGAGTTAATTTTCGTGAAAGGTGTAAAGTGTCTAGATTCATTTGCTTGCATGTGGATGTCCTGTGGGTTTAGCACTGTTGAAAAGACTATCCTTTCTCCATTAAATTGCTTTTGCTCCTTTGTCAAAGATCAGACTCGATTTGTGTGGATGTGTTTCTTCTCTTAATGTTTTAATGATTTCAATTTTGCATTTAAATCTTCAGTTTGTTTTGAATTTAACTCAGTGAATGGTATGAGGGATGGATTTAGCTGTATATTAGGCAGCCACATAGTTTGTCCCGACACAATTGAGATTAATGAATCTCAGTTTTCAAGATGTCATTTTGTATGCTGAGCATGCATATATTTGGGTCTACTTTTGGATTTTCTATTTCATTAGTCTGTCTATTTTTTTACTAGTAGCATTGCTTTAATTGTTGAGGCTTTGTAATATAATATCTGAAAGGTCCAGGCCCTTGATGTTTCTCTTTTCAGAATTAATTGTTTGTTTTGTTTACATAAGATGTTTAAAATTACCTTGTCCAGGTTCTTCCCTTCCCTGACTAAATCCTATTGGCATTAAATTTATAAATTATTTTAGGGATAGTTGACATCTTCAGAATGAATCTTCCCATCCCAGAACCTGATGTCTTTCCATTTATTCAGGTTTTCTTTTGTGTCCTCTAGTAATGTTTTAACACTTT
Organism: Equus asinus; assembly: GCF_041296235.1. Taxonomy (NCBI): domain Eukaryota; kingdom Metazoa; phylum Chordata; class Mammalia; order Perissodactyla; family Equidae; genus Equus; species Equus asinus. The sequence goes on along the minus strand of NC_091796.1, from coordinate 63,946,280 downwards.
CTTCATATATGCTTGGACACTGAAATTTCTTCCTAGGTATTTTATGTCTTTTGTATCTATTGTAAATAGGTTCTTTTCTTCCATTATCTTCTAACACACACACACACACACACACACACACACACTCTGATATATTTCTATATGTGTATGTATGTGTAATATATATATATATTATGTATATGTATAATATATGTATATGAAAGATAGAAGTATAATGTATGTATGTATATTTATAATGTATATAATGTATGTATTTTTCATATATATTTACATATACATATTTATGTGTATTAAGTTTGTGCTCTTGACCTTACTGAATTTTTATTATTTAAAAAAAAGACTGGAAAATCAAACAAGTTAGATTGTGGTAACAGTATCCTTATTGTAGAATGCATGAGAAATAGAGAAAGCCACAAAAACATCCCCTGCAATTCTTCATAATCTCATTACCCTGAGCTAACAGTTATTTATTTATTTTTGTTTATATCCTTGCCTTGTTTTCTAAGATGCCATTAACTGATATTAAATATATACATAAGAGGTATATGTCTTTTTTTCTAAGACACTGTTATCTGATATTAAATATATGCATAAGAGCTATATGTATATATAATATATTATATAATGTGTGTATAGGTATATATAAATAATTCTTCTGAGTTTGCATTTTATTAGGCAATAGTTAAACAGGTAAGCTAAAATTTACTGACAGTTCTTCCGTTTACCAAAATTGATCAGTATACATATTCAAATATATTAATTTAAATTAACCTGTCAGTTATTTTTGACCCAAATCGACCCAACTTTACCTGATAATCAAGGAGAAGAAATATTTCCAGAGAATGTTTGGATTGTTCTTATAGTTCTCAAAACACTTGTATATGAACTGAAAACTTGCATTTGAGAATATTTATATTGTTTTATTTGGCTTGCTTTTTTTAAAAAAACTTTTTATTGAGATTATGATAGTTTACAACCCTGTGAAATTTCAGTTGTACATTATTGTTAGTCATGTTGTAGGTACACCACTTAACACTTTGTGCCCACCCCCACCCCCCTTTCCCCTTCTAACCATTAATCTGGTCTCGTTGTCCACGTGTTTAACTTCCACACGAGTGGAGTCATCCAGAGATTGTCTTTCTCTATCTGGCTTATTTTGGCTTGCTTTTGAAAAATGTCTAACTCATGCTGTTATTTTTTCCCCCAAAGCATTTGAATTTGTTCTTTATGTAGAAGTTTTGATTAAGACCAGTGATCCATAATTATACTTGAACTTCCTCGTCAGCAGAGAAGATTGCGGTTTTAGGTGATTTCTTATTCTCATTATATAGGGAAATTGCAATTGGGGAAAAATTAGTAAAATCTAAGAATAAGGTAGCAAGTATTAACTTCAGGTAACTTTTACACTAAATATTTAAAGAATTATATACTTATGTGAATGGCCAATTAAGTAGTGTTTTTTTGTAGGATATTCAAAATATTCTTGAAATATCATTGATTAAAGATATACTAATTTATTGCTCAATTAAAATTTTCTCACATTGATTTTTCAGGATATATTAAGTGAAATAAACCAAGTGTTTAGAGTATAGCATAGTACCATGTATGTAATAAAGGGAGTGTTAAGTCCAAAACACTGAAAGGTCTCTAGTGTTACCCTACTTGCATATATGCTTGCAGAAACACCAGGCGTCTGGATCAGAAATCAGTTTACACAGCAATAACAGCATCCAGGGTAATGTGGTAGAACTAGATCCCCATACCACGTTCTCCTCTGAGCAACAAGGTGAGAGCCATATGCTTATACCTGTACTTACAGCTAGGTGTGGAGAAGGAGAGCTCAGGAATTATGAATCTCTGAGATTATATAGGAGCTGGCACATCTATCTACTCTTTCCTTTTGGAGATGAAGTGCTTATCTTTTTCTCTGAAATGTAACAAAATCCTCTCTTGGGTCTGGAGAAGAAGCTCTCTATCCCTAAATGTAAGCATTTAGTTCCAGGGAGGATGAGAAAGATTTTGTTAGCTTTGAATGGGAGCAGATGGCTCCAGAGAAAAGGACATAAGATTAGAATGTGAACGGGAGACATTCTCCATCTCTGTGTCAAGCCAGTTTTCATCTTCAGTAGACTTGGACCATATAGGAACACTGAGGAATCCAAAAAAGGATTGTCTTCTAACAGAGGCATATATAAATACGTATTTATGGTATATATGGATATGGCATAAATGTTTCAAGGTTTCACAAGAAACTGATAATATTGGTTTAGAGGAATGGAATGGGGACGCTGGGGTCAGGGGAGGAATTGTAGGTAAACTCTTCACGCTTCAACTTTTTTGGTACCTTTTGTATTTGGAATCATATAAAAATGTTACCAACTTGCAAAATTAGTAAAATTTAAATTAAAAATAAGAATTTGGATTTATAGGCTAGAAATTCTTAGCTCTGTTTTCTAAAATATACGTAGTGAAAGTTAGTGGAATTGCGTAGTTTGATAACTATGTGAGGAAAATTTTACTTCTCAGCTTTGAGAAGGGATTAAGAAGGGTGATATTTAGAAAAAGTAAGTAAAGTAACAACCAGTCTTTATTCGTTGAGTGAGAATACCGTATATCTAACCAGTCTGAGGCAAGTCAGTTAGAGGTATAGGAAATTAAGGCATTATAATCTCAAATGTGGATTGGAAGGTTGTATGCTATATGAAGAAGCCAGGGTTTACTGTGGATTTGAGGCCCCCTTCCTTATCTTCAATCATGTGATCTGTGCAATTTATCTTTTCTGATTGCTAATTTTCCTCATCTTTAAATGTTAAAATTGCAGCCTAATGAGATTATCGTGAAGATCAAATAAGATAATGCATGTGAAAATGTGTTGTGGATTTTACCCAGCGCTCTATAAATGTTAGTTGCTCTTTTCTGTATAAATGGAGGAAGCCTCATTTTGCAATTAAGGAAAAAAGCAATCCAAATTCAGATGTCTACCTGTGGTTCTGTTTCACAGACAGTGCTAACACAAGTGAGTTTATGTGAGAGTATGCTGTGACAGTTGCTGAGGATATTTGCCATCAGGCAGCACTTGCTAACAAAGGCCATTCTTCTAGTCATTGTTGACTCCTAAAAAGTGTCAAATGATGCAAAAAGGAAAGATCGTCCAGTACCGTAAGAAACAATGAAATCTCAATAACTCTTCATTTAGATGTGCTACTTGATATTCTTGTGACGATATTTTGTCAAAAATGGAAGGTATCTTTCCCTTTATTCTTATTTAGTTATTTTATTGAGGTAATATTGGTTTGTAACTTTATATAAATTTCAGGTGTACATCATTAGAGTCTGATTTCTTTGGAGATTCCATCCTGTTCACCACCTAAAGAGGAAGTTTACCCTCATACCACACACATGTGCGAATCTCACTTCATTTTGCCCTCCTCCTTCCCACCTTCCCTCCTGGTAACCACCAATCCGATCTCTGTCCCTATGCATTTGTTTGTTGTTGTTTTTATCTTCTATTTATGAGTGAGATCATACAATATTTGACTTTCTCCCTCTGACTTATGTCACTGGGCATAATACCCTCAGGTCCATCCATATTGTCACAAATGGCAAGATTTCATCTTTTTTTATGGCTGAGTAGTATTTCCTTGTGTATATATACCACATCTTCTCTATCCATTTGTCCCTTAGTGGGCATCTAGGTCGCTTCCAAGTCTTGGCTTTTGTGAATAATGCCACAATGAACATGGGGTGCAGGTATCTTTACGCATTCCTCTTTTCGTGTTCTTTGGATAAACACCCAGCAGTGGGATAGCTGGATCGTATGGTAGTCCTATTTAGTTTTTTGAGGAATCTCCATACTGTTTTCCATAGTGACTTCATCAGTTTGCACTCCCACTAGCAGTGTATAAGGGTCCCATTCTCTCCACATCGTCTCCAACACTTATTATTTCTTGTCTTGTTAATTATAGCCATTCTGAATGAATGTAAGGTGATATCTCACTGTAGTTTTGATTTGCATTTCCCTAATAATTAGTGATGTTAAACATCTTTTCATGTGCCTGTTGGCCATCTGTATATCTTCTTTGAAAAATGTATGTTGAGATCTTTTGCCATTTTTTAACTGGATTGTTAGTTGTTTTGTTGTTGAGATGTATGAGTTCTTTGTATAGTTTGGATATTAACCACTTATCAGATACATGGTTTGCAAATCTCTTCTCCCAATTGTTAGGTTGTGTTTTCGTTTTATTGATGGTTTCCTTTGCTGTGGAGAAGCTTTTTAGTTTGATGTAGTCCCATTTGTATATTTTTTCCTTGCCTGATCAGACATGGTACTTGAAAATATGCTGCTAAGACTGATGTCGAAGAGCATACTGCCTATGTTTTATTCTAGAATTTTTATGGTTTCAGATCTTATATTCAAATCTTTAATCCATGTTGAGTTAATTTTTGTGTATGGTGCAAGATGATGGTCCACTTCCATTTTTTTGCAGGTGACGGTCCAGTTTTCCCACCACTATTTGTTGAGGAGACTTTTCTTTCTCCATTGTGTATTCTTGGCTCCCTTGTTGAAAATTAGCTGTCCAGGGATGCGGGGGTTTATTTCTGGGCTCTTGATTCTGTTCCATTGATCTGTGTGTCTGTTTTTCTGTCAGTACCATGCTGTTTTGATTACTACAGCTTTGTAGTATATTTTGAAGTCAGGGAGTCTGATGCTTCCAGCTTTGCTCTTTTTTCTCAAGATTCTTTTCGCTGTTCAGGGTCTTTTGTTGTTCCATATATATTTTAGGATTCTTTGTTCTATTTCTTTGAAAAGTGTTGTTGTAACTTTGATAGGGATTGCAATGAATCTGCAGATTGCATTAGGAAATATGGATGTTTTAACTATGTTAATTCTTCCAGCCTGAGAACACGGAATATCTTTCTATTTCTTTGTGTCTTTTTCAATTCCTTTCAACCATATTGTATAGTTTTCAGTGTACAAGTCGTTTACCTCTTTGGTTAAATTTATTCCTAGATATTTTATTCTTTTTGTTGCAGTTGTAAATAGGATTGTATTCTTTTTTTTTTTTTTAAAGATTTTATTTTCTCCTTTTTCTCCCCAAAGCCCCCGGTACATAGCTGTATATTCTTCGTTGTGGGTTCTTCTAGTTGTGGTATGTGGGACGCTGCCTCAGCGTGGTTTGATGAGCAGTGCCATGTCCGCGCCCAGGATTCGAACCAACGAAACACTGGGCTGCCTGCAGCGGAGCGCGCGAACTTAACCACTCGGCCACGGGGCCAGCCCCAATAGGATTGTATTCTTAATTTCTCTCTCTGCTGCTTCATTGTTAGTATATAGAAACGCAACTGATTTTTGTATGTTGATTTAGTATCCTACAACTTTACCATATTCATTTATTACTTCTAAAAGTTTTTTGGTGGATTCTTTAGTTTTCTATATATAAAATCATGTCATCTGCAAATAGTGACAGTTTCACCTCTTCCTTTCCAATTTGGATCCCTTTTATTTCTTTTTCTGTCCTGATTGTTCTGGCTAGGACTTGCAGTACTATGTTAAATAAGAGTGGTAAAAGGTGGCATTCTTGTCCGGTTCCTGTTCTTAGAGGGATAGCTTTCAGTTTTTCTCCGTTGAGTGTGATTTTAGCTGTGTGTGTGTCACATATGGCCTTTATTATGTTTAGGTACTTTCCTTCTATACCCATTTTATTGAGAGTTTTTATCATAAATGGATGTTGGATCTTGTCAAATCCTTTCTCTGCATCTATTGAGATGATTGTGTTGCTTTCATTCTTCGTTTTGTTAATATGGTGTATCACACTGATTGATTTGTGAATGTCGAACCATCCCTGCATCCCTGGAATAAATCCCACTTGATCATGGTTTATGATCTTTTTAATGTATTGTTGTATTTGATTTGCTAGAATTTTGTTGAGGATTTTTGCATCAATGTTCATCAGTGGATATTGGTGTGTAATTTTGTGTTGTCCTTGTCTGGTGTTGGTATCAGTGTAATGTTGACTTCATAGAATGAGTTAGGAAGCTTCCCCTCCTCTTCAGTTTTTTGGAGGAATTTGTTAAGTCTTCTTTGAATGTTTGGTAGAATTTACCAGGGAAGCTGTCTGGTCCTAGAGTTTTATTTTTTGGGACATTTTTGATTACTGTTTTGATCTTCTTACTGGTGATTGGTCTTTCAGATTTTCTATTTCTTCTTGATTCACTTTTGGAAGGTTGTATGATTCTAACAATTTATCTATTTCTTCTAGATTAACCAATTTGTTGGTGAATAGCTTTTCATTGTGTTCTCTTATAATCTTTTGTATTTTTGAGGTGTCCATTGTAATTTCTCCTCTTTCATTTCTGATTTTATTTGAACCTTCTCCCTTTTTTTAAAGGTTTGTCAATTTTGTTTATCTTTTCAAAGACCCAGCTCTTTGTTTCATTAATTTTTCCTATTTTTTTTAGTCTCTATTTCGTTTATTTCTGCCCTGATTTTTATTATTTCCTTCTACTGATTTTGTGGTTTGTTCTTCTTTTTGTAGCTCCTTTAGGTGTACTGTTAGATAGTTTATTTGAGATTTTTCTTGTTTGTTGAGTAAGCCTGAATTGCAATAAACTTCTCTCTAGAGCTGCTTTTGCTGTATCCCATAAACTTTGGCATGTCATATTTTTGTTTTCATTTGTATCCAGGTATTTTTTGATTTTTTCCTTTGATTTCTTTGTTGACCCTATTGTTCAGTAGCATTTTGTTTAATCTCCACATATTTGTGGCATTTCCAATTTTCTTCCTCTAGTTGATTTCTGGTTTCATACCGTTGTGGTCAGAAAAGATGCTTGGTATTATTTGAATCTTCTTAAATTTATTGAGACTTGTTTTGTGGCCTAATATGTGATCTATCCTGGAGAATGTTCCATGTGCATTTGAAAAGAATATTCTGCCATTTTTGGAAGGAATGTTCTGTATACATACTAAGTCCATCTGGTCTAATGTGTCATTTAAGGCCATTGTTTCCTTGTTGATATTCTGTTTGGATGATCTATCCATTGGTGTAAGTTAAAGTCCCCTATTATTATTGTGTTACTGTATATTTCACTTTTTATGTCTGTTAATAATTGCTTTATATATTTAGGTGCTCTTATGTTGGGTGCATAGATATTCACAAATGTTATATCCTCTTATTGGATTGTTCCCTTTGTTATTATATAGTGCTCCTCTTTGTCTCTTGTTACAGTTTTTGTTTTAAAGTCTGTTTTGGGGGCTGGCCCATGGCATAGTGGTTCAGTTTACATTCTCCACTTTGGTGGCCCAGGGTTCGTTGGTTCAGATCCTAAGTTCGGACCTACACACCACTCATCAAGCCAGGTGTGGCCGCATCCCACATACAAAATAAATGAAAATTGGCACAGATGTTAGCTCATGGACAGTCTTCCTCAAGCTAAAAGAGGAAGATTGGCAACAGATGTTAGGTCAGGGCCAATCTTGCTCACCAAAAAAATAGTCTGTTCTGTCTGATGTAAGTATTGCTACCCCAGCTTTCTTTTCATTGACATTTACGTGGAGTATCTTTTTCCATCTCTTCAATTTCAATTTGTGAGTGTCTTTAGGTCCAAAGTGTGCCTCTTGTATGCAGCATAAATGTGGGTTTTATTTTTTTATCCAATCAACCACCCTCTGCCTTTTTTTTTTTTTAAGATTTATTTTTCCTTTTTCTCCCAAACCCCCCTGGTACAAAGTTGTGGGCCCTTCCAGTTGTGGCATGTGGGACACTGCCTCAGCACGACTTGATGAGCGGTGTCATGTCTGTGCCCAGGATCCGAACTGGCGAAACCCTGGGCCTCTGAAGCGGAGTGCGTGAACTTAACCACTTGGCCACGGGGCCGACCCCATACCCTCTGCCTTTTGATGAAGCCTTTAGTCCATTGACATTTAAAGTAGCTATTGATAAGTATGTACTTGTTACCACTTTGGTATTTTTTTTTTTCTGGGTGTTTTAGTACTTCTTCTATGTACTTTTCTTCTCTTGCTCTCTTCCCTTCTGGTTTGATGGCTTTCTTTAATATTATGTTTGCGTTTCTTTCTGTTAATTTTTTGTGTATTTATTAGTGGCTAGCTCTTTTGTGATTACTGTGAGGTTCATATATAATAACCTATGTATATAGAAATCTATATTAAGTTGGTGGTCTCTTTAGTTTGACCTCTTTCTTTTTTTTTTTTAATTAAAGATTTTATGTTTTCCTTTTTCTCCCCAAAGCCCCCCGGTACATAGTTGTATATTCTTTGTAGTGGGTCCTTCTAGTTGTGGTGTGTGGGACGCTGCCTCAGCTTGGTGTGATGAGCAGTGCTATGTCCGCACCCAGGATTCGAACCAATGAAACACTGGGCTGCCTGCAGCGGAGCGTGCGAACTTAACCACTTGGCCACGGGGCCAGCCCCAAGTTTGACCTCTTTCTAAAAGCTCTACCCTTTTACTCTCCTCCTATTTTATGTTTTTGATATCCTATCTAACCTCTTTGTGTGTGTGTATCCCTTACCCTCTTATTGTTGAAAGAGATAATTTTAGTGCTTTTGTCTTTTGACCTTCTTATTATCTTCATAGGTGGTTGATCTGCTACCTTTACTGTATATTTGCCTTTATTTGTTGTTGTTGTTGTTGTTTGATAATTTTCTTATTCCTATTTGTGGCCTTTTCTTTTCCACTTAAATAAGTCTCTTTAGCATTTCTTCTCAGGCTGGTTTATTGATAATAAACTCCTTTAGTTTTTCCTTGTCTGGGGAACTCTTTCTCTCTCCTTCCATTATGAATGATAACCTTGCTGGGTAGAGTATTCTTGGCCATAGCTTTTTTCCTTTCACACTTTAAATATATCATGCCACTCCCTTCTAGCCTGTAGGGTTTCTGCTGAGAAGTCAGCTGTGATAGCCTTATGAGTTTTCCTTTGTATGTAACTTGTTGCCTTTCTCTTGCAGCTTTTGGGATTCTGTCTTTATCTTTAACTCTTGACATTTTAATTATAATGTGTCTTGGTGTGGGCCTCTTTGGGTTTATCTTGTTTGGTGCTCCTTGTGCTACCTGTACCTGGATGTCTGTTTTGTGACTTAGGTGAGGAAAGTTTTCAGCTGTTGTTTGTTCAAATAAATTCTCTGCCCCTTTGTCTCTCTCTTCTCCTTCTGGGACACCTATAGTATGGATCTTAGCGCGCTTGATGTTGTCCCAGTGGTCCCTTTAATTGTTCTTGCTCTTTTTAATTGTTTTTTCTTTTATCTGTTCAGCTTGGGTGATTTCCTCTAGTCTTTCATCCAACTCACTGATCCATTCTTCTGTATCATCTACTCTGCTATTTAGTCCCTCTAGTGAATTTTTATTTCCATTATTGTATTCTTCATTTCTGATTGGTTCTATTTTATATTTTCCAGTTCTTTCCTAAAGTTCTCACTGAATTCATCCCTTCTTCTCCCAAGATCAGTGAGCATCCTTATGACTATTAGTTTCTACTCTTTATCAGGTAGATTGTTTATTTCTATTTCATTTAGTTCTTTTTCTGAAGATTTAGCCTGTTCTCTTATTTGGAACATATTCCTTTGTGTCCTCATTTTGACTCTTTCTCTGTGTTTATATCTA